>NW_018128209.1:923147-928294 GCF_001952655.1 Monopterus albus
GATAAAAATATTATGATTACGGCTAAACATATCATAATAATAACAATAATCATCCTGCCTGCTGACAATCAAACTTTTCTATCTAGTTATCCTTGCCCATGTACACCCTGCTAAAATCTCATGACAATGACTAAGCGTTTAAACTAGACATCCTGTCTCCACTAAACATTTCTAATACAACAAATACCTAACCAATATCTATCTGACTAAAAAAATACCTAACACTATCCACCTAGCAAATCTCCACTCCCTGGTCAACAAGATGGATGAAATTTTTCTCATCAACAGGACTAACTGGGACTTTGCACGCTCTGCTGCTTTGTATTTCATGGAGACCTGCCTGAGCGACTCCGTTGTGGACAGCGCAATAAAAGTACCGGGCTTCCAGGTGTACAGGGCGGATCGCGTAATGGAGCTGTCCGGGAAAATGAGAGGAAGGGGAATCTGTCACTACATAAATTATGGTTGGTGCATAGATGTCACAGTGCTACCGAGGACATGTAACACAGACTTAGAGACTCTTTTTATCAACTGCAAACCCTTCTATTCTCCTCGTGAATTTTCAAGCTTCATCCTGGTGGTTGTCTATTTGAAGCTGCAGGCCCATGCTAGCGCACTACAGCTCCTGGCAGAATAGATAACTAGCGTGGAGCTGGAACATCCCGACTCTCCACTCATTGTTCTAGGGGACTTTAACAGAGCAAATCTCACCCACGAACTGCCCAAATACAGACAGTATATTACCTGTCCCACCAGGGACAAAGTCACACCGGACCACTGCTACACAACAATAAAATACACCTATCGCTCTGTCCCCTGCACAGCCCTTGGACTCTCTGATCACTGTGTGGTACATCTTATTCCAACCTACAGGCAAACTTAAAGCTGCAAAGCCTGTGGTCAAAATAGTGAAGAGCTGGACTGAGGAGGCTAAGTCAGAGCTACAGGCTTGTTTTGACTGCACAGATTTGAATATATTTGAGGCTGCAGCTACAGACCTGGACAAACTGACACTGTGACATCTTATATCACTTTTTGTGAGGATGTGTGTGTGCCCAAAAATTTCTTCTGCACATACAACAACAACAAGCCCTGGTTCACAGCAAGACTCAAGCAGCTTCGTCGTGCCAAAGAGGAGGCTTACAGAAGTGGGGATAGGACTCTGTACAGCCAGGCCAGGAACATACTGACAAGGGAGATCAGAGCAGCACAGAGGAGCTACTCTGAAAACCTGAAAGCCCAGGTTTCAGCCAATGACCCCTTGTCTGTGTGGAGAAGCCTGAAAAACATCACTGGCTATACATTTACACTGTGCGTGCTTGTATGTGCTGGATTTTGGTGCATGTCAAATCACAGTGTTATAGCCACATTGTACTGGCTTTCTGATAAGCCAGTCATGGATGAGATAGTTAGAGACTTCAAAGTGGCTGAAAATAGCTCAGAGTCAGCCTCCGTTTTTATGCAGGCAGGTTCAGGTTTACCTGACAAGCCTCTTAAAACACTTAATCCTATTAATTTACAACGCAAGTCTGTTTGTCACACAGTTCTCATCCACAACTAGGAACTCAGCCCCTGTTGAGTTTGTCTGAGACAAGTTAAGCTGGAAAGTCTGCACAGCGAACATTACCTATACGTGTGTATACCAAACACACGGACCTTAAAGATTGCTTTTGGACAGACACACTTTTGGATGATTTGTTTTGTGTCTTTTAGTTTGGTTGTGGAATGACACAGTGACCGAGGTTAAAGTGTAAATTGTGTGCTCTATTGTGAGACTAAGTCATGCGTGATGAATAATAAAAAAAAACACTACTGCGATTATTTATAGCTTCTTTTTCATAGCAATATATTTTGTTGCACACAAGATTAATTTAAAACAAATACCAAAAACTGCTAGTCTCAGCTTTTGTCTTTATACATGCATCCTCTGCACCATGGGGATTGGTGCAAATATACTGTAGTTGGATCAACTTTTTATCTGTTTGCCACTTAATCCTCTTGTTAAATTGGAACAAATATGCATTCTCTATGTGTGTGTTTCAGTTGATTTGAAGAAAGTATTTGTAAAAGAAACTAATGCAAATGTGTGCTTTTGTTTTATATGTACCTTCAATGTTACTCAATCCCACAAAAGATGCTGCTCCCCTCTCTCCACCAAGAGTATTGTTTAACTGCATCCCAACTGCCCCTGCCATGAATTATGGCGCTCTCTGATGCATTGAGTGATTCTGATGAGGTTATGAGTGAGCCAAGGACAAAGTTATCTCTCCTCTGCCCAACAGAAACGCTGAGTTTATTAGCGTTCAAAGGAATAGTCCTCTTTTTTCCCTTTTTAAAAAAAAATCCAATTCATACACTACATGCATTGGTTGGCAGAGTACACTGTAGAGAGACCAGAAAAGGAAAAAAAAGGAAAGAGGAGAAATCCATTACAACTGCTGCCTTGACTCGTGGAGTCTATATAGTGTAATTCATCCTGAAGCTTGTTCAGCTTGGATCTCTGTAAATAGGGCCATTTCATTACAACAATCAGTGGAAAAAGTGAGCAAGATACACACACACACACACACACACACACACACACACACACACACACACCTCCTGCCTGTTTGTGTGTTTACAATTCATGGTGAATCATGTCCAGGGTGTATTACTGAATGACTAGAATGGTGTACACCTCCATTCTCTATTATTCAGGAGAGAGGGATGAAGAATCTTACATGGAAGCCAGGGGCTGATGGATGGATGTAAAATAATGACATGTCTCCAGTCTGTCTGTAGCAATAGATCAGTATCCTAACCCAGTCACATTTGCAGACATGCATTCTTTTGCACCTTTAAGTCCACACATACAAACAAATGTTTCTACTATCCCCAGCAAGACATCATGCCTAAAAGGTGATTGCTGATTCTATACATCCCACATTTACTAATTGCATCCACATTTCCCACACTTGTCTTTTCCTTGCATCTTTGTCCCGCCCATGTAAGATGCAAGGAAAAAAAACTGCAAGGAGAGAAAAAATGAGCAAACATGTTTTAACTGACATGAGACGTCTGTTCCTCTAGTCCTTAATGCAAAGTGTCCAATTGCAAAATGATTTTCAATAAAAGGGTGTGTCAGTTTGCAACAGACTTCCGCAAAGGATGTGCCCATGTATCCTCAGTTATAGCTCCTCAAGGCAGCCTCATTGCTCCTCAGAGAAGAAATAGGAGCTTTGGGGCGTCCTTCAACATGGCAGACCAGCAAACAGGTTTGGGTTGAGTAAGGATTGAGGACAGAGGAATGATAAAATAAGAGAGTTGGGATTCACCTTAAGGGATGTTTTCTAATGTAGCATGCCAGTGGTTAAAGGATAGCATACTATCCTGCATGGAGTTTTTCTAATAAGATATCCTTTGTCATCCTTTACCAATAGGGTTACAATTATCACACATACAGTAGTTCAGTCTCAGCAGATTTACATCTGGCAGCTTGATGTATTTTTATGTATCCCTTTGTGGCCTGGGATGAAGGGTCTTCAGAGATGAGAATGGGGGCACTGTTCTGGGCAGAATATGAGCTGTAGGAGATTGCATCAGGATAGAAAACTATTAATGAATAACAGCAGACTCTCACATATTAAATATTTGATTGATTTATTGTATAAAATCTTCAAAAAAGCAGTTTTTCTTTTCTTTTTACATAGTGAAATTTGTCTACAGCCACCAGGAGCTTGTGGAGATCTTCTGGAGAGGGCTAACTTGCTATTGAGCCAGCAGCATCACTGTCTGTTAAGACTCGTGGCGGTGGACCATGTGCATAAATACTTTGGTTTTATCTAAACACTGTTCTCCCTCACATCACTGTTCTCTGGTGAGGTGCTGGCCACACTACAG
This sequence comes from Monopterus albus, assembly GCF_001952655.1. Lineage (NCBI taxonomy): Eukaryota > Metazoa > Chordata > Actinopteri > Synbranchiformes > Synbranchidae > Monopterus > Monopterus albus. The sequence continues at coordinate 927,027 of NW_018128209.1, forward strand.
TATCTGTTGTTGGAGTTCACCGCTGTTGTTATTGTAGTAGTCTACAGTCATGGCCAAAAATATTGGGATCCCTAAATTCCTGTCAAATAATGCACCACTTCTCCCAGAAAATTGTTGAAATCATACATTCTTTTGTATTCTGATGTTCTCATAGACTGTTTACAGAAGCTGGAAAAGGAGGGATTTATTGACCAGTGACTATGCTACAGACTATACCCCGGGGAGGCCATCCCTTGCATTTATGGCCTGCCCAAAATACACAAGGAAGGAGCCCCACTCAGACCCATTGTCAGCAGCATCAACTCTGTGACTTACAACATAGCCAAGCACATGGCCACCATCCTGGCTCCTTTGGTGGGAAACAAACAGCACCACATAATAAACTCCCAGGACTTCGCAAGGAAAGTCCAACAACTGCAGCTGGAGCAGGACGAGACTATGGTCTCATATGATGCCACATCCTTGTTCACTTGCATCCTCACCACAGAGGCTGTCAGGGCGGTGAAGAAGAGACTGCTGAAGGATGACACACCAAACAACAGGACTAAGCTCACCCCAGACCATGTATGCACTCTGTTGGAACTCTGTTTAAACACTACCTACTTCCAGTTTAGGGGGTACTTCTATAGGCAGCAACACGGTTGTGCGAATGGCTCCCCTGTGTCTCCTATAGTTGCCAAGACGTACATAGAAGAAATTGAGGAGAAAGCCCTGTCTTCTTTCACTGGGACTGCTCCCAGCCAATGGTTCCGCTAGATGGATGACACATGGGTTAAAATCAGGACCCAGGAGGTAGAGGCTTTCACCAAGCATATCAATTCTGTGGATGACAACATCAAATTCACTCACGAGGATGCCAGAGATGACTGTCTGGCCTTTCTGGATTGTGCAGTCCACTTGGGAGGGGACAGAAGCCTGAAGGTAGAAGTCAGAAATTGGAAACTTACACACATGGCCCAATACCTGCTTTTTGACTCACACCATCCACTTCAACACAAACTGGGAGTCATCAGAACTTTAAATCACAGGGCAGAGGAAGTGCCCACAACTGCAGAAGGGGCCAAGAAGGAGAAATTACACATCCAGAACTCCCTTAGGGCTTGTGGATACCCTAAGTGGGCCTTCACCAAAGCAAGGAAGAGGCCCAACACCAACAGGGAGAAACCAGAAACAAGAGGGGATAACACTGTCATCCCTTATGTGGCTGGTCTATCAGAGAAGTTAAAAAGGATATTTCGCAACCACAATATCCCAGTTAACTTTAAACC
>NW_018128209.1:928803-929867 GCF_001952655.1 Monopterus albus
CTCCACCTGAAGGACAAAGGACACTCTTTTGAGGACAGTGAAGTCCAGATCCTCTCCAGAGAACATCGCTGGTTTGAGAGAGGTGGCTATTTTTGTAAAAATAGAACACCCCTCACTAAATAGGGGTGGTGGACTAAGACACAACTTGTCATCCATCTACAATCCTGTTTTGAGATCTCTGCCCAAACATGCCCACCAGGACAATAGGTGTCAGTCGACAAAGGCAGGTAACGACTCTCACCGATAGTGGGCTATAACGACTCAGTCGTTAAGGGACATTGTTGGCCTTATGCAGATTATTGCAAATTTACTAAGGGCTAAACACAGGTACAGGGAGAGTACTGTGACAGAAAGTGTGTGAGTATGTGTGTGTGTGTGTATATATATATATATATATAATTCCCCACTCGCCCCCCACGTCTGGACGGTCTTTTATTCCTTCCTTCAAGCTCGGGTCCTCTACCAGAGGCCTGGGAGCTTGAGGGTCCTGCACAGTATCTTAGCTGTTCCTAGGACTGCACTCTTCTGGACAGAGATCTCAGATGTTGTTCCTGGGATATGAAGGAGCCACTCTCCCAGTTTGGGGGTCACAGCCCCCAATGTTCCTATTACCACGAGGACCACCTGTGCCTTCACCTTCCACATCTTTTCTAGCTCTTCTTTCAGTCCTTGGTATTTCTTGAGCTTATCGTGTTCCTTCTTCCTGATGTTGCTATCGCTTGGGATTGCTACATCTATCACTATGGCCTTCTTCTTCTGTTTGTCCACCACTACTATGTCCGGTTGGTTGGCCATTACCAGTTTGTCAGTTTGTATCTGGAAGTCCCACAGGATCTTAGCTTGGTCATTCTAAACCACCTTTGGAGGTGTATCCCATTTTGACTTTGGGACTTCCAGCCTGTACTTGGCACAGATGTTTCTGTACGCTATGCCAACCACTTGGTTATGGTGTTCCATGTATGCCCTGCCTGCTAGCATCTTGCACCCCGCTGTTATGTGCTGGATTGTCTCAGGGCCATCTTTGCACAGCCTGCACCTGGGGTCCTGCCTGGTATGGTAGACCC
>NW_018128209.1:933956-949051 GCF_001952655.1 Monopterus albus
TACAGGTTGCCCTGGCCCTGGAGCTCTATGTCTCTGACGAGCAGTCACCAGCCACATCGACCTGATCAGTGTTTGATTGTTGTGTCTTGTTGCTTTTCTTCTTTTGTCTCTCCTCTATCCACTCACCCCAACCGGTCGAGGCAGAAGGCCGCCCACCAAGAGCCGGGGTCTGTCGGAGGTTTCTTCCGTTAAAGGGAGTTTTTCCTCCCCACTGTCGCCAAGTGCTTGCTCAAGGGGGATTTGTTGGGTTTTTTCTATGTAATAATAGTGATAACAGTGAGGTCTAGCCCTTACTTTGTAAAGTGTCCTGAGATGACTATTGTTGTGATTTGGCGCTATACAAATAAAATTTAATTTGATTTGACTTGGCATTCCCAGACAAAAACAGTGTAAAACCGTGGCTGCATACCATTTTACCACTGTATATTAATAAATATAATAAAATATAATAAAATTTTATTTGATTTGATTTGGATTTTTATTTCATCCTGGCCAGTGGCTCTTGCACTCACTAATCCTCGGCCTCCTTCCTTCAGCTTAGTGTAAAGTCTCAGGATGCTGGACTTGTGGTGAAACCCGTCATGCATTGTAATGAGCTTCCTTGTCTTGAAGTCTCAGGATGCTGGACTTGTGGTGAAACCCGTCATGCATTGTAATGAGCTTCCTTGTCTTGATGTCAGTGGCCTCTATCTCCTCCTTTGGCTAGATTATTATGCCAGCAGAGCACCTGATGACTGGCAGGGCATAGGTGTTAATTACCTGGACTTTGTTCTTTCCATTCAGCTGACTTCTCAGGACTTGTCTTACTCTCTGCAGGTACTTGGTAGTTGCTGCTTTCTTTGCAGCCTCTTCATGGTGCCCATTTGCCTGCGGGATCCCAAGGTACTTGTAGCTGTCCTCAACATCTGCTATGTTGCCTTCTGGTAGTACAATCCCCTCAGTTCTCACTACCTTCCCTCTTCTTGTTACCTTGTTACACTTATCCAGTCCGAATGACATTCTGATGTCCTGGCTGTAGATCCTAGTGGTGTGAATCAGTGAGTTGATGTCTCGTTCACTCCTGGCATACAGCTTGATATGATCCATGTAGAGGAGGTGGCTGATGGTTGCTCCATTTCGTAGTCGGTATCCGTAACCACTCTTGGTGGTGATCTGGCTGAGGAGGGTTCAGCCCTATGCAGAAGAGCAGCGGGGACAGAGCATCTCCTTGGTAGATATCGCACTTGATTTTGACTTGTGCAACTGGTTTGAAGTTGGCCTCTAGGGTTGTTTTCCACATTCACATTGAGTTCTTGATGAAGGCTCTTAGAGTCCTGTTGATGTTGTACAGTTCCAAGCACTCCAGGATCCATGTGTGAGGCATTGAGTCATAGGCTTTCTTGTACTCAATCTAGGCAGTGCACAGGTTGGTATGCCTGGTCTTGCAGTCTCGAGTGACTACTTTATCAACCAGTAGCTGGTGCTTTGCTCCTCTGGTGTTACTACCAATTCCTTTCTGGGCGCTGCTCATGTATTGAGCCATGTGCCTGCCCATCTTAGCTGCTATGTTGCCTGACAGGAGCTTCCATGTTGTGCAGAGGCAGGTTATTGGGCAGTAGTTGGATGGTACTGTTCCTTTCTGAGTGTCCATCAGCATCAGGACTGTCTGGCCTTCAGTTAACCACTTGGTGGGTTCCATCCATTAGTAGTTGGTTCATTTGTCCTGCCAGACACTCATGGAATGACATTAGCTTCTTTAACCAGTAGGTGTGGATCATGTCAGGGCCTGGTGCTGTCCAGCTCTTCATACTTAAGACCCTCTCTTGAATGTTTGCCATTGTGATGGTTACTGGGTCTTGCTCAGGGAGGTTGCTGTAGTCTGCTCTCAGGTCCACCAGCCATTGGGCATTGCTGTTATGTGATGCCTCTTTCTCCCATATGCTCTTGTTCAAGCTCCAGCCTTGGTGGGTCTGCTCTCATGTTATTACCCTGCCACTGAGAGTACACCTTGGATGGCTCAGTGGAGAACATTCGGTTTACTCTCCTGGCTTCAACTTCTCTGCTGTACCTCTTCAACCGGGTGGCCAGGGCTGTGAGCCTTTGCTTGGCAGTCTCTATGGCCTCAGGTATGGGCACTGCATTGTACTTCTTAGGTACCCCTTTCTTCATCACACCTTTCTGCAATTCCGACAGCTGGCTAACTTCTCCCCTTGCCGCCTTGATCTTGGTCTCCAACCTCCTTCTCCATGGAGGATACTGCTCCTTATGGTCTTTGTTGAATTTCTAGCCAAGCATCTCAAGGATGACGGTTGCTGTGGTGTATATGAGCTTGTTGGTCTCGGTGATGGTCGTAGTAGGGATTGTTCTTAGTGCTGCATTCACATCCTTTAGTAGATTTTCAAAAGGCACTTCATCTTGGTAACCGGCCACGGAAGTTCCAGGTGTCCATCTTGCTCATGATCTTCAATCTCAGGTCAGCTGCTCTTGAATCAAGCTCATCTGGGCCTGTTATTGGGGCTTGGTACCCAATCTCCGACTGTGGGGGTGATGATGATGATATCTTCCCCCTGACCTGACATCCTGGCTCCCCCTTGCTGTAGCATTCGTGCTGTACTTTGTCAATCTCTAGTTGTGATGGCAGGTGCTTCTTGTGAATGTTGGAGCACTGAGCTACTGGTTTTTTCTATGTTAGTCTACATGTTGGGTTACAAAGTATCCATAGGTCCCACATCCTCTGTATGTTATCCCTCTCACTGGGGTTACTTGTATAGTAGCATTCCAATAGTTCCCTGTCCTCATCTCTTGTCCATGAATGTCTTGTTCCAGTAGCCCACTTCTCATCAGGTTGCCTTAGTTGCTCAACACCTGATGCTGCCCTTGTTGACCTGGGCAACGTCCGAGCCGGTGTGACTCTCATTTTTCCAACTGGTGTTAGCCACTGAGCTATTGCCATTTGTATTCTTGTACATTCATAAGTTCAGTGGTGGAATTAACTAAGTACATTTACGTAAATGCAGTTTTAAGGTATTTCTACTTTGAGTATTTCTGTTTCCATTTTCTTAACACATTTCAAAGGCAAATATAAAATTTTTGATAGCTATAGTTAGTAGTTACATTTTGGATTAGATTAGTAATACAAAATACATTATTTATGAATGTGGAATGATGAAGCTTCTCTTCAGGTGTCAACTGAGTGTAATGGTGTTATAACAGCAAAATATACACAGAACAGTCCAAAATGAGCACAGGCTATTGTTTTGACTGCTAACATGGCTGCTCTATGTTTATAATTCTCATTTCTTGCATGCTATGCATGGGCTATAGTGTGAGTTGTGTTCATAGCAAAGCCATTGTTGCCATCCATAATAATAGTTTGAATAAAGATGGGAATATTAACCGTGTTAAAAATCAAGGAAACAAAGCCTTTGTTGCTCACGCTTTTTAGTTACAAACTGATGTATTCAGCTCACTGACAAATGAGAGCATTCAATGAATAGCACTTTTTTAGTGTGTTCATACACAGCACAGCTTATAGGATGTTTACCTGTCCATTTAGTTCTGCTGACTTGGAATTATTTTTCCACCCTCAATTCTGATTCCACAGCTGTATATTCCACCTTATAATGGCAGAACTGAATATCTGATTCTAACTTTATACCAGCTAGTTTTCTTCCAGTTAATTTGGTATCAGCTTTTCTGTCCTTAGAGGCTCAACACTTTTTGCTGTGCTCCTTCATGTCCAGTGAAATCACTGCCTCCATTCCAGAAATAAAGTTTGTTGCAGTGAGGGGATACACTTACACACAGAAAAACACATACCACTTAGCCTTATCCAGATGGAAATGACTTATCACTCCTCATCTGTTTCTTCACTGGGACACATTCACATTCCTTTCGTGTGGCTACAGTTCACTTCCAGGCACACTGTCTCATGCACTTGTTTGCCTCAGGATACAAACCACACTCAACTGTGTGTATATGAACCCATCTGTTTGCTGCAGACAGCCTAGAGATGAGGACATTTATAGTGCATTGCACTATGACTACATATGCAACAAAATTAATCTCCTAAATTGCCCTGGTGACACATCTTGGACAGCCACCTCATTACATGTCAGAACATGGCCAAGCCAACTGTTCACAGCCATCATCTGCTTCATTTATTTTTGCTTTTGTTTTGGTTTTTTTCTGATTCTTTATTTTTCAGCGCACTTAAAAACTGAGGTGCTAAATTTTGTTTCATTCAACATTCACTGATATGTAGATGAATCGTAGCAAAGAATAGTCACCTGGATGTGTGGTACGTATACTGAAATAACTGAACAAGAGAAAGACAAATCCTGTGCACTTGTGTGCGGGTTCACACGCAAGCAGACTTGTGTCGATATTCATTTGTGTCTTTGTATCAGTGTGTATGGTTTGCACGATTCCACCCACAGAAACCTTCACTTTTCACCCTGATGGGAGCCAGGGATCAATAATGCATCAGCCAACAGATGGGTGACTGTCCCTCCCATCATTTGTTGCCTGTCCTCATTTCCCCAAAGTATTAGAAAACAAAGGTGAAGGAGGGAAAGGGAGATGAGGAAAGACATGATGATATATGAGAGAAAGAGGAGAGAGTGTCGTTCTCTAACCTATTTCTTCAAAGACTCCAAGTGAAATGGAAAGTTTCCTTTTTTTAAATAAAATGTATTCATGTTGGCACTTGTGGTAGCAGACCTTATTTCTGCTTCATTTACATCTTGTTAGACTTTACCCAAGTTCTTTTATTGAAAGCATGAGAAGTGAAGACAGTAGAGGACTGTATAAAATCAACAGGAAGTTTACTTAAAGTCTGGGCACAGGTGAAGTGATACAGCGCTGGGATCAGAGAGGCAGAGCTCATGCAGGAAATCTGTCCTCTGAGCCATGAGTTACATTTTCTCATTACATTTATCTTCTTGGGCTAGGCCCGCCCTGGACAGAGGTACAACATTTCACACTTTGTAATCCTATTGTCCATTTGGTGTGAACAGGTCAACCCCTGCCTGCGTCTGCTTGCTGAAATGTCATCTAAACCAGGTGTGTGTGTGTTTCTCAGGCAGCAACTTGATCAATCAATCAATCAATCTACTCTTGCACAATTATCTAAGAAAATAAGAAATACTACAAGTTGACCTGCAGCTGACAATTATAACTGTTATGCATGTATAAGAGCCAGGTTAATACTGATACATGGTGCTGTTAATAAAACACAGTCTTACTAAACTTTATCATTATAAAGCAAAATAATACTAACAGTAAATAAAACAACTGCAACTCCTGAAATCCAATTCTAACAGTAGTTTTTTTTACATAAAGATAATGACAATTTAAAAGGACAGTTGAAACCTGCAGCACAAGTTAAGAAGTGATTCACTAAGCTATTAATCCATAGACATTTTAGAAAGACTGTCCAGTGTAGGAATAACTCTTTGCTATGTAGAGCAGGTCTCTCTTGAGGATGGTAGAATCTATCCAGTACGTCAGTGGTCTCCGTGCTTCTACCCATCTGTGATGTCAGCCCAAATCTGTTCCTTTAGGAATTAATTACACTTCTTCAAAAATCCCAAAAACCCCAGCTGCAGAATCCCAAGCCCTTTGTAGTAACATAGGCAAAGTGTAAAAGATTATGAAGGTAAGCATCAAATTCGACGAGAGTTTCTAACCACAGCTAACTCTAGAATAGCTCTGCAGTCCTCACTGAGTCTTTTTGCTCTCCAACAAGTTTATAATAAAAACACATATGGGAAGTGTGCATGAATTATCCTCTCACAACTTGTTGCACAGTATTTTGATGAAGACACTAGTTTAGAATTTGTCTATTATTTCAGTACACAGGCACATATTGTCATCTATTTGGTTTTTTTCCCCGCATAATTTCCCCTTGTGTTTGTTATAGTTACGTGACAATCTTTTGTGGACAGTTGTTTGACCACAGTGTGCTGTTAAAATGTTGTGTAGAAGACATACAGTAGTCCTCAGTATGATACTGGGAAAGGACCAGTATGCCTATGGTGAGGTCAGTCAGCATCAAAATGTAACATTTTAAAAACACAAAGTCTAGGCAATAAACTGAAAATTTGCCAGATGACTCTAAAATCATGTGCTCTTAATTGGTCACAACTCTTTAAATTATGAAAATTAATTTAAGAAACCTTGAGATAGCTAAAATTGCTAAGCCAAACACAACATGTAGATTGGCTCTGCTTACCATCACATGCCCCTGGTAGCATGACCCTATGGTCACATTCAGTGGTGGGCAGTCAGGGCCAGCAAGGCCTTCTCTGCTGGCCTAAACACTATCAAAAGCACTGACCTACATTTACAACCTAAATTCTAATATTTGTTCCATGAAATTGTATTAATTTATTCCCAACAGTCTATTCTCTTCATTTTATAGCGTTTCTCTTGGCTGCACCGCTTCCAGTACGTGTATGTGGATGTTAGATTTTTTTGTCCAATCAGATTTCAGCCTCTATGTGTTGCCATGTCAATCTAATCTGCCCAGGGCCTTCAGAATCAGTAGTGCTGGCCTATATAACTTAAACTATGTTAGCAATGGGACTGTTTCTTTAACCAATCAGATTTCAAATTCGCCTCATAGGGCCAGCTAGCTGGCCCACAATGATGTCAGCATTTTTCCGTCCTCTGATTGGTTGGTCAGAGCAAAACTAGAAAAGGGCTTATGATGTAGTGGAACTGAAACGCAGAGATCACCTCCATGAGGATGGATTTTGTCTATAAATAAATAGCATCTCTGGTGAGTATGATGTATTTAATTAAAATTTATGTTTTTGTCATGTTATTAGATAAATATTGAGTCTGAACTGCTCCAGATGATGTACAGTTGCAGTTGTAGTGTAGAGGTTTGGAGTTGTCTTAACTGGGTTTCTTGCTTTAGTAAAAATGGTATTCACCCTCAATACGTGAAATACCTCTCTTTCTGTGTAATCCCATGTAAATTATATTGCATTTTTGTATAGTATTGATGGTTTCTATAATTGCGACGTGATAGAGGTGAATTAAGTCGGGTAAGTCTCCACTGAAGGCCCAGGTACGAAATGCACGGCCCGCCACTGGTCAAATTATTTTCAGTCTTTTCTAGGGATACCATCATTTTTGTCTAGGCCAGTTTCATTTCTTTGTTTTTTAAAATGCTTCTGTTGAACCACAATTCAAAAGCAATGTCAGATTTTCATCAGTTAATTTTCAGTAAATTTTTATTTATTATTACTTTTGTCAGTTTCACATTATTTCAGTGAAGGGTTATTTAACAGAAGGGTACCAACAATGTTGTCCATGTGTGTATTTCATCCCACTCATTCAATCCCTTGATTGATCTTTCTCCCGCTCAATCCTTTTAGTTTATAGAAGGTACAGCTTGTGCACCTCAGATGCTGCTGCCAGTTGGTGAGTCTGACTGCTTTAACATATCAAAGATGCTGTGCAGGAAGAACGCTCTTGTTATTTTGTCGGCCAACATCAAGCAACCACAGGGGCTGGGGGATACAGTACAGTCAACACTTTAAAGTTAAGTAACAGATTTTGAAGATATAACTAATCACTTTTTATCATAGTGCCTCAGAACTACAACTTATTCATTGTTTATACATTTATCTTTTCACTGAGTACACTGTAGTCTCCAAAGGCTTCAGCTGAGGAACTTGACAGCCTTGATATAAGCACATTTGTAACTTTGTCTTCTCTTGTTCAGTCATGTGCCTCTTTTCTGCTCAGTTATATCTTGTGCTGACTTGAAACACTGCTTGACCTTCATGTGATTTTTGTGACTTTCTGTTATGGGCGGGTGACATGACTCATTAGCTGTATTCGATGAGCAGTTTGACACATTTTTCTGCACTTCTGAAAGATGTGAAAATTTGACTAGAATTTGTTAGACAAACACTGGCCTATTCAAAGTCACAGAAGTGAACAAAAAGAAAACTATGGTTGCATTAGAAAGCAAATAAAAGATTTTATTTATTACACAAAAACTAATTTGCACAGTTAACAGACAGACACAGACATGGGTGAACATACTCTTCACCTGATTTTTGGCAGTGTAATTACAAATGGCATCCTATCTATATTTTTACCCTCACAGTAGTCTAGTTTAGTCATTGTGTCTAATTGAATACAGGCTACTTAGTGTAGTTTTGTTCATAACTGTGCTGGGAACTACAATGTTCACACTCTACAGGTATCTACAGTATGTGCGTGCATGTACATAGGTGGGATAACTAGCGTGGCACAGCCATAGCAATGTAACCCCCACCCACTGTTATGGCAGCCCCCCTCACCAGGAGGGTGAGGGAGGACTGAAGTTGGGCTCAAGTTTGCAGACCCAGGTGCTAGGGGAAAAACATGTTGGTTGCTGGTTACAAAAGAACACAGATATTCAAAAGAACATAACAAAGTCCAAGTATATAAAAGTCCAGGTAGAGTAGAGATGGTGGAGGGAAACAAACAGGGGAATCCAGGGACTGACGCAAAAAACCAAAAGGGCAGGAAGATGAAGACGGACAGGTGAAAGAACAAAAAGACCAGTGTACACAATGCAATCCACAGCACAGGAACTGTCAGTGCGGAAAACAAAGGCACGTATTGCTAACCGCATAAGTGGTGTGATAGAGTCAAGCCAAAACGGACAGAAACTGTCAGCGTAGCATTCTATCCACGTACAATACGCGGTACTTGGTTAATGTTCCAGCAAAACTGGAGCATCTGTCAGCGGTATAAATAAGGAGGAGAAGGTAATCATCGGGATGCACCCCAGCTGTGTGCATCGACAAACCAGTCGCTAATTACTGGAATGCAACACAGCTGAGGTGCAGAGCCCACAGGATAGAGAAAGCAGAGGAGAGAAAGACGGAGGAGAGGCAGTGGCCGTCGAGCAGCCCTGACACAAAGTCTGCTCTAGTCTGCTCTGCTTCAAGGTTAGAAGACAATGTTTATTCTGGCCTCGCTAACTTGGGCAACTGCTTTTAGCTTGCCAGATAGCTAACAGGTCCCTTCAGCAAAAACCTGGTCAGTCTTCTTCGATTTAGGACTTTTATTGAAGAAAACACTGTGAAACTGCAGCACAAAATACACACAAAATGAGTTGATTAGTATTCAAAATATATAACTGTCAGGGCCGCTCGGCGGCCGCTGCCTCTCCTCCTTTTTGTAGAATGGAGGAGAGAAAGCCGGAGGAAAGGCAGCGGCCGCCGAGCGGCCCTGACACCCACCCACACAAAGCCATGCTGCAATCTGGACAATCTGCACACAAATATAACATGACAGTTGTCATTCCCAAAGCTGAAGTGTCTGCTAATGCTACATGAAGCCAATTAGATGCATGTGGTTCCCCACTTGCCATGTGACCGCTGTTTGATATACTGTATAGTCACACATAAACTGAGTGAGCGAGTGGAAAAGCCATGTACACACAAGGATAAAAGGATGACAGATAATGCATAAGCACAGCTAAATGAGAGGGGATTTTAAGGAAAGCAAAAGACAAGTGCTTAGATTGCAATTCAGCTGTATATCATATAAATGAAGGGTTGGTTTCAACTGAGCCAGGGGATAACAATCAATTGTTTGGCATGCACATCTGTCTCCATTTCCTTGCTATTGCCAGCCATCAACATAATTTCACTATGTCACATGCAAGTCTATCTGAGTCTATTTGCTTTGGTAATATCACTTGTTTCATTTCATCACCTCTGACATGCTCAGAAAGATGGAAGCGTAGATGCCTGCTTTTGAAAATACTTTTTTTTTCCCACTTAGATATTTTGTGGATTAGGATCCAGCAAAACCAGTATGGATTTAGTGTTACACCTCTAAAGCATTACAGTCTTGTTTTAAAACTGATGGCAGGAGTGAACAAAGAATATTGACCTCTTTCTCTGCACAAAGTGTATTTATCACACACAGAGGGCCTTTACCGCAGCACCTAGAATGTGCCAATCAGTGAAAACTTGGTTAACACAGTACAATACATAGAAAAAAAATTAGGTTACATTGAAAGGTTGGTCCAGGAGCCATATGCTCAAGAAATGTGATTTGTTTAGGGTATGATGGATTTTATTGTTGAAATATACAGTACAGACAACTCTGCAGTCATTATGGGTGTGCACACTCTAATCATCAAACTATTTTACACTGTTTATTGTGGTGTGGGATTGGAAAGGCAGCAGTCTGTGCTAAATAGCTCTGTCTTCCCCCCCTAACCAGGACCTCCAATGCTTCCTGTTGGAACTGAAGAAATTTCTAGGAATTTCTGTATTTCCTCTAGTGCTTCTGGGTCTACCTCAAGGTCTAGTGTGACATGCTTGGAATATGTTCACAGACCTGCCTACCTGTATATATTTTGTATAGTAGGTATGCATTTTGATATCAAAGTACACTTGTATGATTTGTCACTCTAAAGGGGAAAAAAGTCTGGTGACACCTTGTGAGCTTGACTTGTTGTGCAGTAACATTAAAGTCTACCCTTAGTCATAGGTCTTTCTGCTGAAAAGCAAAAGAAGAATAAGAAGAGCTTGACCAATTGTAGTGCCAGATTCAAGGATTATTGACAATTGTGTTGCCTAGTTTTAATGTCATTTCAAGAGACTGTAACTATGACCTATAAACTGACAAACACTCATGACTTTGATTTTATCCCTCTTGCTGCTCCTGCTCACTGCATCTGGAGGGGATGGGGGGCTGTGGAGAGTGTGGTTTTAGTTACTTTAATGTTATCCTAATGTTGCATATATACACTATATAAAAAAAATTTCCCCACTCGCCCCCCACTTTGGGGCGGTCTTGTATACCTTCCTTCAAGCTCGGGTCCTCTACCAGAGGCCTGGGAGCTTGAGGGTCCTGCGCAGTATGTTAGCTGTTCCATTACTGCATTGTTCTGGACAGAGATCTCAGATGTTGTTCCTGGGATCTGTTGGAGCCACTCTCCCAGTTTGGGGGTCACAGCCCCCAGTGTTCCTGTTACCACAGGGACCACTTGTGCCTTCACCTTCCACATCTTTTCTAGCTCTTCTTTCAGTCCTTGGTATTTCTCAAGCTTCTCATGTTCCTTCTTCCTGATGTTGCTATTGCTTGGGATTGCTACATCTATCACTACGGCCTTCTTCCTCTGTTTGACCCCATAATCATCACAATGGCAGACATTCAAGAGAGGGTCTCAAGTATGAAGAGCTGGACAGCACCAGGCCCTGACATGATCCACGCCTATCGGTTAAAGAAGCTAACTTCACTCCATGAGCGCCTGCCGGGACAAATGAACCAGCTACTAATGGATGGAACCCATCCTGAGTGGTTAACTGAAGGCTGGACAGTCCTGATCCTGAAGGACCCTCAGAAGGGAGCAGTACCATACAACTACCGCCCAATAACCTGCCTCTGCACAACATGGAAGCTCCTGTCAGGCATCATAGCAGCTAAGATGAGCAGGCACATGGCTCAATACATGAGCAGTGCCCAGAAAGGAATTGGTAGTAACACCAGATGAGCAAAGCACCAGCTACTGGTTGATAAAGTAGTCACTCGAGACTGCAAGACCAGGCATACCAACCTGTGCACTGCCTAGATTTAGTACAAGAAAGCCTATGACTCAATGCCTCACATTTATATATAGTCAGGGAAAAAATTATTTGAACCCCAGCTGATTTTGTAAGTTTGCCCACTAACAAAGAAATGATCAGCCTACAATGTCAATGGTAGGTTTATGTGAACAGTGAGAGACACAATAACAAAAAGATCCAGAAAAATGCATTACGAAAAAAGTTATAAAGTAATTTGCATTTTCATGAATGAAATAAGTATTTGATCCCTTTGCAAAACATGCTTTAGTACTTGGTGGCAAAACCTTTGTTGGCAATCACAGAGGTCAGACGTTTCTTGTAGTTGACCACAAGGTTTGCACACATCTCGGGGGATTTTGACCCACTCCTCTTTGCAGATCCTCTCCAAGTCATTAATGTTTCATGGTTGATGTTTGGCAATTCGAACCTTCAGCTCCCTCCACAGATTTTCTATGGGATTAAGGTCTGGAGACAGACTAGGCCACTCCATGACCTTAATATGCTTCTTCTTGAGCCAATCCTTTGTTGCCTTGGCCATGTGTTTTGGATCATTGTCATGCTGGAATACCCAACGACAACCCATTTTCAATGCCCTGACTGAGGGAAGGAGGTTCTCACCCAAGATTTGACAGTACATGGCCCCATCCATCCTCCCTTTGATGCGGTGCAATTGTCCTGTCCCCTTGGCAGAAAAACACCCCCAAAGCATAATGTTTCCACCTCCATATTTGACAGTGGGGACGGTGTTTTTGGAGTCATAGGCAGCATTCCTCCTCCTCCAAACACGGCGAGTTATTATTGCCATTTGGAGTCACGTGTCTGGTCATCAGGTCCAATATATACAGTACTTTCTTTTAGCTCTGTTTTTGGTCTCCACCAACTCCAAAATATCTGATTCTTAATCTACGAACTGCTTGAGTATGTTCACCAGTTAGCTGCTAGCACCAAGCCTCGTCCACAAACAGTGTGTACACACAATTCTGTGCTGAAACCGTGTATACAAACAATTTATGCACAATTTTATTCAATATTCTGTATCAATATTTTCTTACCTTAATTTGTTCATACTCTGTGAACAAATTTAATACTGCCTCACCCCATGTGTATGAACAAATGATGAAGGCCTGGCTGGCTAAAAAATGCAAACACATTTTAACTGAAACTATATTAATTAAAAAGGTTTTAATAGCTAATATAATTGATTAATATAATTTAAGGCTATAATGATTAATTTACTAATGCATTGACCAAATGTAGCATATTAAATAAACATGAAATTAATGCCCTGTCATTCTGATTAATCACAGTTTTAATTGAAATAAATTAAATTTAAAAAACTGTTCTAGTTTATAAGTATATAGAGAAATGGGGGCATGGCAGCAGGCTACTTGAAAACCACTGGAATGCGCCTGTCATTTTAGAATGATTCTGATTTACACTAACATACACACAATAGAAAGAACAAAATTGGCTGGTGTCATGAATATGATGGTAATGTCTCCTGCACTTATTTTGTGCACAAGGTAAGAACATTTCTATGCGCATGTTAGTGAATAAGGTCCACTGCCTGTCTGCCGTTTGGTGTTTACAGTCTTATGCAAAAGTTTAGGCACCCCTTGATACATAACAGATTTTGGTGATTTTTTATTTGAACAGATGTTAACACAGTTTCTCTTGGAAATGGAAAAAATGCACAATATTTTCTGCAAACAGTGATGCATAGTTACTTCTTATGCCATAAATTGAACAAAAATAAAAAATAAAAACATTATTATGGCATGGTGCAAAAGTTTGGGCACCCTACACAATCAGTACTTAGTAACACCTCCTCTGGCAGATATCACAGCTTGCAAACGCTTTTCATAGCCAGCTAAAAGTCTTTCAATTCTTGTACTTGGGATCTTCTCCCATTCTTCCTTGCAAAAGGCTTCTAGTTCTGTAATATTCTTTGGTCGTCTTGCATGCACAGCTCTTTTAAGATCTACCCACAAATTTTCAATGATGTTTAAATCAGGGGACTGTGATGGCCATTCCAAAACCTTCAGCCTGCGTCTCTTGAGGTATTCCATAGTGGATTTCGAGGTATGTTTAGGATCATTGTCCTGTTGTAGAAGCCATCCTCTTTTCAGCTTCAGCTTTTTTACAGATGGTGTGATGTTTGCTTCCAGAATTTGCTGGTATTTAGTGGAATCCATTCTTCCCTCCACCCGTGCAATGTTTCCTGTGCCACTGGCTGCAACACAACCCCAGAGCATGATAGATCCACCCCCATGCTTAATAGTTGGCAAGGTGTTCTTTTCATGAAATGCTGCTCCTTTTTTTCTCCAAACATGCCTTTGCTGATTGTGTCCAAAGAGTTCTATTTTAACTTCATCAGTCCACAGCACTTGTTTCCAAAACGCATCGGGCTTCTGTAGATGTCCTGTTGCATACTTCAGACGTTGGATTTTATGATGGGGACGCAGATAAGGTTTTCTTCTGCTGACTCTTCCATGAAGGCCTTGTCTGTGCAAGCATCGCTGCACAGTGGAACGGTGCACCACCACTCCTGAGTCTGCTAAATCTTCCTGCAGGTTTTTTGCAGTCAAATGGGGGTTTTGATTTGTCTTTCTGACCAGCATACGAGCAGTTCTGTCCGAGAGTTTTCTTGGTCTTCCAGATCTCATCTTGACCTCCACAGTTCCCCTGATCTGCCATCTCTTAATTACATTTCTTACTGTGGAAACTGCAAGCTGACAACGCTTTGCTATCTTCTTGTAGCCTTCTCCTGCATTGTGGGCATCAATAACTTTCATTTTCAGGGTCTTACACAGCTGCTTAGAGGAACCCATGGTTGCTGGGTGTCCACAAGTGTGTGCACAAGGTTTGAAGAGTCAAAGTATTTGTACAGCTTTGAAATTGGCATTTACCAATGACAGCTGTTGCTGTGCATCAGATCTAACGAGCTGATTAAGGTCTGATACCTTGTGAGAGACTTTGAGACTCTGGAACTCTTAGGGTGCCCAAACTTTTGCACCATGCCATAATAATGTTTTTATTTTTTATTTTTGTTCAATTTATGGCATAAGAAGTAACTATGCATCACTGTTTGCTGAAAATATTGTGCATTTTTTCCATTTCCAAGAGAAACTGTGTTAACATCTGTTCAAATAAAAAATCACCAAAATCTGTTATTTATCAAGGGGTGCCTAAACTTTTGCATAAGACTGTATATATATACGCAGTATATCAGTATGCAAACTAGCTTGCTTGTTCACCACTAATTTAACTTGGCAGTGTAAGTTATATTGTCCATGTGTTGCAGATGGTTAAATGTGACTTTTTAACTTTTCCTCACATTGTTTACAATTGATATGTATGTTTTTTTTAGCTTTAGTCTTTCTAAAGGCCTTCTTTAACAGGGTTGAAATTTGTTGTTACAGTGGCCTCCAATAAAAGTGTGGGTAAAGGGACAGGACAGAAGAACGATCACAAATGATAATAGAAAGAAGTGTCTGGCATGTCATCAATCCCCCACAT
>NW_018128209.1:949079-966809 GCF_001952655.1 Monopterus albus
GCAGGAATGATTGGTTTTTGCAAAAAAAAATTTACATTGATGTAGGGTTTGATTGCACTCATAAAGTAACTAAACTAAATCTCCTGAAACCTCCTTGCTGGTGAGGGTCTGGTGGTCATGCTTTGAACTGACATCTCAAAATGAACTGAATTTTTAACTGACTTCTCAAAATTTGAAATACATCTGGGGGTCATAAAGTACCCCAACATAATCACAACAACAACAACAAAAAAAATCTGAACACCAATACATCTCACCCTCAGAAAATGTTGCTTTACCTGCACAATGAACATTATAACTTATTATAAAAGAAGACTGCATTTTATGGTATTGTCTGTATCTATCAGTATTGTACTTTATACACACATCATCTTGAATTGTTTGGTCAATGTCAAAACCAAAATCCAAAATCATTAAAATTAGAATACATAATGTGAACAATTAGAATGGGAGGGCTGGTGTCTGCTGAGCTCACAATCAGCACAGGCTCACCGCAAGGCTGCTGTCTCAGCTCCAAACTCTTCACCCTGTACACCCATGACTGTGTCTCCAACCATGACATCATCATCATATGCTGATGACACCACCATTCTGGGCCTCATCAAGGGGGGGGAGACGAGTCGGGCTACAGAAGCCTGGTAAATGACATTCTTGTTTATGGAGAGGAGAATAACCTCATCCTCAACATAAACAAGACAAAAGAAATAATAGTAGACTTCAGGAAGAACCCCTCCCCCCTGCTGTCTCTGACCATCAAAGGGACTGAGGTCTAGAGGGCTGACAGCCACAAGTTCCTGGGCCTGCAGGTGACATCTGACCTGGGGCCTATTTCAAGAAGGCGGTTTAACAAACTCAGAGTTCAAACCTGAACTCTGAGTTGACTTACCCAGAGTTGGAAAACTCGGAGTTTTTGGTTTCAGAACAGCTGAAAAGAGTTGGTTTAATCAACTCTGAGTTGTTTGACTCAGAGTTAGGCGCATGCCACGCGACTATAAAAAGCCCTGAACAATGGAGTGAAGAAATTACGAGTCACCATGGCAACAGGACCAAGCCAAAATAGGTCTGCGTTTTTCCCTGACAGAAATGGATGTGCTACTACAAGCATATAGTGACTACGAGCCCATATTTCGTAAAAAACCAAAACAAAAAAAAAAACCAACACGGCTGCAGCAGCGAAAGAGAAAGAGTTAGCTTGGGGGAAAATAGCTGCCCGAGTCAATGCGTACGTTTACATTTTAATCATACAGTATTCGGTGTAAGTAATTACTAAATAATGTTAGTAATGTTATTATTTGTCACCTGTAAAGTAAGGAATGGTTCCTAATTCTTCAATAATTGAATGAGTAACTTCAGTAATTGCATAAAATACTGACTTTTGTACGAATGAATTAAAAGTGCAGTTTTATGTCTACCCTTTCTTAAAATTCCTATTGTGGTTGATATGGGATTTGTAAAGTAATGATTAATAAATAATCCAGTACGTTTTATGGAGAGTAAGTATTACATTAATCAAAATACTTTTTTAAAATTGACCCAACACTGATGTAATAATATAAGAATTGAATTTTAATTTTCATGTAGGTGCATTGATGGGAATATGTGTGCCATCAATGCATCCAACCACATTAGGAAATCCTGAAGGGGATTCTAATTATTAGTTTATTTCCAG
Source organism: Monopterus albus (assembly GCF_001952655.1). Lineage (NCBI taxonomy): Eukaryota > Metazoa > Chordata > Actinopteri > Synbranchiformes > Synbranchidae > Monopterus > Monopterus albus. The sequence goes on from NW_018128209.1 coordinate 950,749, forward strand.
AGGTCACAGCAAGATGTTATTAACTGATCATCATTTTTCAGATTAGCCTTACTGAAACGAATTCAATACCACTAACCTGCAATCCTGTGAAACTCCTCTTTAATGGCTCTGAGGGGTTTGTGCCCAGGAAACACAACAAAAATTCACAGAAAGCGCTTGAGGGTGAGGCACACTTTCCGAACTATTCTACATACTGTGGCCTTACTAATGGGCTCTGCATCCCCGATGCAAACTGCCATTTGCAACAAATCGTAACGCAACACAAAGCAGCTGCTCGGATGTAAGAGCACGGCCACGATGGGTGATGTGTCTGATGTATGGGTGGATAAGATTATTGATATATGTTATGGACTCTCTAGAAAAACGGTACCGCTCAAATAAAAATACATGGGGATATGACAAAAAAATCAACTCGTGGCCTCCCCAGCAGGTTAGGTTCACAGAGTAAGTTGCCATAGTAACTGACTCTGAGTTTAGATTACCTCTCTTTGTGAAACGGGTTTAACTTACCCTGCTTTCACAGGTTTAAGTTACCTCCGTTTCTGAAACCGAAAACTCCGAGTTTCCCTCATTTCGGGGTTAACAAACTCTGAGTTTCGACAAAACCGCCTTCTTGAAATAGGCCCCTGAGCTGGTCAAAGAACACAGCTGCCACAGTGATGAAAGCCCAGCAGCGGCTATACTTCGTCAGGCAGCTCAGAAAAGCTGGGTTGAACCGTTGCCCTCTCACCCAGGCTTATAGAGGACTGGTAGAGAGCGCCCTCACCACTGCCATCACAGTCTGGTATGATAACACCATAGAAGAGGAAAGCTCTTCAAAGGGTCATAAAGACTGCAGAGAGGATAAATGAGACTGAATTGCCTGCTATGGACACACTGTACACACAGCGCTGTTGTAAAAGGGCGGAGAATTCATGCCACCCAGCTCACTCTCTGCTCAGACACAAAAACTGCACCTACAGCCTCAGGCACAGCAGGGCGGACAGTATCATCACACACAGAACAAGACTTTACAACAGCTTTTTCCCTGCTGATTTTGGTTTTAATGCTTTGTTGCCTTTATGTAGCTTTTTTATTTTAAGACTAAGTGTTCCTTCTGGCTTTTGACACCTTACCTGACTCTAAAGGAGAGCTGCACAAGAATTCCTATATGTCTAGAATGTCTGTTTATGCATAAATGGCAAATAAAAATCTTGACTTGACATACAAACACACGCACACACATACTTCTGTCTTTGTGAGGATGCTTATTGACATGATACATTCCCTAGCCCCTTACTCTAACATTAGCCATCAGAAGTAATGACTAACCCTAACCCTTATACCTAACCCATCAAGAAAAAAACCCTAATACCTAACCATAACCTAAACCTACTTCTAACACTGAACGCTAAAACCTAGTCTTTACTCTCAAAAAAGGCCCTTCGGGAAGTGAGGACCAGCCAAAATGTCCTCAGTTTCCAAAAATGTCCTCACTCTGTAGAAAAAATATACTATTTTGGTCCACATTATGCAACATGTACAAGAACACACACACATTGCTGCACTGCCCACAGCTGTGTGTCCTCTCACCCACTCACAATGCGGTCTGCCTCGTCACTCATCTCATTTGCTCCTGTTGCATTTTAAGCTAACGACAGATCATAGTATATTGTAGGCTTTGCTGTGGTGTTATCTCATTAGTAATAAGTGCAGAGCCTCTGCGACCGGTTTTAGTTGACAAAAAAAAAAATAGCTGAAAATAGCACTGTTCTATAGAGATGCTACAGAACAGTGGTAACATAACAAATTAAGCAAAGCGCCTGAACGACTGACACACCGACCACTATAAAGAATTTCGATAGATTGGTGACCGCTCCCATTTCAGCATTACTGAAGCAAGATGGTTCAGTTTATTAAGTGTATTGTGCTGTCATTTCACACAGTCACAGTCATTTGTGATACTCAAAGCTAAGATAATCCCCCTCAGAGCTATCAGGCCTAAATAAACTCACACAGAAATTCAACTGATAGGAAATACTTAAATTAATTAGTAAATTAAGCTAGATGTTGTTTTGCTTGAACACAGTATGTGTGATCATCTCAGAGGCTCTTGAACATGTGTACTGCCTCAAGAAGAATATTGTTTTCATTAATGTGAAAAAAATGACTAAAAAGTACTACAGATGAACCTACTGGTATTGTCTACTGCCGTCATTCTACTGTTCTCTGCTACTAGCCAAGAAAGGAAAGGTCATACCTTTTTGTCATGTTATAACCTGGTTATACTGTCTTTTAAATAAAATTTAAATTTTATGCCCTTGATTGTGTCAGTTTTTTCCTGTGGTATTGAGAATGTTATCGAATATCAATATTTTTTAAGGTATTGTGTCAAAGTTAGAAGTATCATGACAACACTAAAACAAAGTTTTTACTCCATAAACATGTATAAAACTGTATATATAAGATCCTCTTACTATGCTGAACTTGCTTTATTACACAGGGCTCAGATCAGTGCTGTTTGGGGTATCAGCTTAGACACAGGTAGACATAGTCTGATCAATAGCTATCTGCCGTTTCATTGCATGTCAGGCAGAAACCAGGTGGGTGAAATAACAAGTTTCATTGTTTTGAGTGTGCACATAGGCTGCCTGACTTGCATTGTGAAATATCCCTAACAGAATCAAGTTCCCCTGTCTCTTTGATATTCTTGTCTGGGGAACCAGCTTTAGTTCCAGCTCCTGAACTGACAGACATACCCTCTATTTTGCATGTTAGACTTGACTTCTGTCCAAACTATCCTCCTCCCTGCTCATCCCCTTCATAGATTTAGTCTTTTGTCTGCCTGAAGTGCTCAAGCCTTTTGTACAAGTCTGCACCATGCACTTTTTGACTTTGGAGGTTTTGCATTTACAAATCATTAAAGAGCCACAAAATGTATGTTATTGAAGATGAAGGAAAGGGGACTGTTTTATGAGTTTCCTTTAAAATTCACTAAGGCAAGGATCGAGGCACAGAATATCTTTTTTAATGTCAGTGTTAATTTGTTTTTGAATCAGTCTTCTCTTCCTGTCTACAGCTTGTTGTGTGATGCAATGGATTTCCTACTTTGCAACAATATAGCTCCCTGTTATTGAAGACTGCTATACATGTGTATATATAAATGTGTATGCTGATAACATGCACCATCTCTAACCTCCAACTCTACCACACCTGCTTCCCATTTTCTTCAGGCGCATCAACTCTCATGTCCAAAAACCTTTTTTTTCCCCTCACTGCTGTCTGCTGAATATAAAGTGAAGTGATAACATGGAGACTTCCCACTACTCTTAGCGAACTGCTGCTTCTATAACTCACACTGGTGTGGAGGCTTGGCACCAGCTCTGCCTGGGTCTACTGCCCCCCTGTGCTGTCATTAGCATACAAGCCATGTCTCACTGACTGCCAACCTTTAGGCAGTGATTCCATCTTGTGATACACAGTGAGGGAGGGTTGTAAAAATGCCATGCTGCCAGACTTTGGTGGCTAGAAAATTGCAGCAAGTCTGTGGAAGGTAAAAAGGAGAACAAAAAAAGAAATTACAACCTGCCTGGCAGAACATCAAGAGGGAAGGGGGCTGAACTCATAGAGATGGTTCTTCACCTTATTTTCTTCTGTTGGTGGTGATGTTGGGAGCTATTGATGTAATTGACAGCCTAAGGACAAGGCAAAAATCTATAGTGGGAGACAATTTTCCTCCAAAATGGAGGCATCTGTGAAAGCAGCCAAGTTTCACTCATGTGTTGTAGGTCATCTTAATGATTGTAAGTTGACAGTAATTGATCGTGGCTGCACTTCTGTTTTTAAGAAGAGACATGGCCATTGGATCATATGTCTCATAGGTACTCCAGATTTTCTGGTTTATGGCTATCAGGGCTACAAAAATCAGAACCTGTTTTTTGTAGGCTCTAATGATCTCTTGCTCTGCTCTGAGCTGATTTTTCTTTAACCTTGTGTCCTCATTTACAACATTTAGGAAACTAATCACCAGGACCATTTGAAGTCTTTAACTCTGCCCGAGGGTGAGATGTGTTACCTTCATAAAAACAAGTTTTGTTAGTAAGTTTTGTAATCAGCTAAGCCTTGATCATTAAGACCACTTTAAAGCTACACTAATTACTATATGATCACATGTTGTGAAAAACAACAAATCTGAGGATACAGAATTTACCATGGAAATCTTTTATCTCAAATAATTTAAATCTCTTTTTGTTTTGCATCTATAAGAAGCACAACTTTCAAAAGGCACTAAGTATAAGCAAAACAAAAATCCTCATCTTCTGAAATATTTACCTTGCTTACCACACATCAAAACTAGTGTTGTAAAAACCCATCTCGTTATCCAACCCATCTTGTTATCTAATTAGTATTTCTCCTGTGTAAATTATGTCTCCACTATTCTCTCCATTATTGAAATACAACTTATGATTCTGACAGTAAGTTTTTAGGGCCAGAACAACTATGTTAGACTATGTGCTATGATGCTAAGGTTATGAACATGAGAGTACATTGTTGGAGGCAGCAAAACCTGAAACACCTGCACTCTTTGTGACCTATCAGCCATAGAGGAAACCATCCAGGAATATACACATTTCCCATGTCATTATACATGCACAATGAAAGTCAGTTTAGACAATTGTTTTGACAATTTCTCTTGATTATACTGACTTCTCTTGCTTCCACATACCTTAGAAAGGAAATGTTTCTGAGGCTCTTTTTTATGACATGTGCTCTTAGTTGGTTGGTTGTACAGTGTCCCACTGCCAAAATGATAAAGCCAGTTTTAATGTTTAATATCATTCTGGCATGTTAGTAATTTCAACTTCCAGTTGCCTTGTGTATATAAAGTATTGCTATGGACTTTTCCTTCAGTTAGCTCTGGTCTTGCCATAAATTATCCTTATGCAGTTATGCTGAACTTTGATGTCATTGTGTCAGATTACTACTGTAACTCTAAAATTGTATGGTTTGGCCCTGTATATCAAACTGATAAAAAGGGAACTTCATTCTTATCCAAGTGCATGTCAATATGGATTCCTTTTCTCACTTCATCCTTGAATTTAGAAAGAGAATGGCTCACCACAACTTTTCTGCAACCTAAAATATTTTCACCAGCTCTCACACACATGCAAGGAAAGTTCATTTCCATTGTCCCTCCAAGCATTCTAATAAAGCAGAGTAGCAATGTGTGGACTTGTCAGTCCCCCTTTCAATAATGCAATAATTCTCTTAAGTTTCTACCCTACTTTGTATGGAGCACTTAAAGAAATTTGCTCTGGAATATGGCCTGTGCAAAGAAGTGGGAAAAATAATGGCTTATTGTTTTCTGTCTCGGGTGTTTCTCTCTGTATCATTACTTTTTGGTTGCCTTGAGTATCTCTGGGGCTTGTTTTTCTTCACATTTATCACTATGACTCCTTAGCCACATCTTGTATTGGTAATACAAAATTCTATTAGGAGGTCATTCAGATTTAAGTGCATTTGTTTCTATTATCCTTTATTGCAAAAGTGTCTCGAAAGAATTTTCAGAAACAGAAAAAAAAAACACTACAGTACATCTAACTCAACACTCATGACAAAGCATCTTCCTAAGTGTTTTTTTTTATTTGTTCATAAGTTATTCTTAAGAAAGTTCCTAAGAAAAGTCTGTTTGATCCATGAACGTGTTCTTAAAACCGCAGAATAGTTCACACCTGTGTACTTATACTGACAAATCCCATGTGTTCGTAAATTAAAAGCATGTGCCAAATTATTCCTAATTATCTGAGCTGGACCAGAACATCAGGGTAGTACATGACTCTCTCAGGTGTGCCATCAGCTGAGTGTACCTCCTTGCATGCATCCTGCTCCCTTCGCCTGCCCTGAGTCTGATCTCAGATGTGGTGCTGGACAACCAAATGCTTCCACAGACGGCCTCAACGCTGGCCAAAATATCCCAGAGACACTTAAAGAAATTAACAGGAATAGGGAATAAAGGTATGCACTTAAATGTTTTTGGTTTTTAAGTAATGCATTTCCTAATTCTAAAAATAATCACACTCAAAGTTCATAAACAACCAATTAATTACTTGTTGTAATATTGTGTAGTGTTTATTTATTTTGAAAGACTGCATGCTTAGTAAAATAATGGGGAAAATCCTAAAGAGTCCATGGCATGCTTTTCCTTGTTTTCTGACTTATCTACAATGTTACAACAGTGATTTATCATCTTAGCCATGACCTAAAGCTCAAAAAAATGAGGTATACATATGTTCTAGTATTTCTATGAAGAAGCAACTCAGTTTATACATGTCTCACAAACTCTCGCTTTGTGACACTTTTTTTATAACAAAATAAAGTATTACGTGATAGTTTAAGTATCTCCTTGAATGGGCATTAATCCCAGGCCACTGTGCGTTCATATGAGCTTGCCTGTCATCCACCGGTGCCAATGTAAAAGCCGAATTTTTCGACAACACCCAGAATTGGGGTTATGTGCTGGTGTTTCCATGTGTTGACAGCTGCATTTTGAATAAGATGAAGCTGAGACAGAGAGGCTCGGGACATTCCAACATATAGAGTGTTAAAATACTAAAGCCTAGAAGTAACAAATGAATTACCTTTTCAGGGTTGTTGAAAGAAAAGAGCTGAAAAAAGCCTGCTTTAACCACCAAAACCACTGTGAGTCCAGCTTAAGGGGACTATCAAGACATTAAAAGGAATTAAAAACTCTAAATATAATTTATGGATGCTTGGCCAGCTTGACAACCATGGTATCACAGTCTGATACTGTGCAGAATAATGTGGTTGAGTACAAAGTTTCTGTCTTGGGAAGTTTATTTATTTAAGTTTGGCTTGTTTACAGGAACACAGAGATAAGTTTTTCATGGCCCACTGACCTGATCTAATTTCGATGGAAGAGAACACTCTATGTCTAAATTTGTCACTGCATCCACCAAGGTTGGCGCCAAAGGATGGATCACTGAGCAGTGCCCCTGTCTCCCATGTCAATTTCAAACCAGTCCTTAACAATACACTGAGTTATACAGAGGAGGAAAAAAAAACATTATGGTTGGTTTTGACATATTTTGAGAGCCGTCCCTGGTAGGCTAGTGGTTAAGGCGCAGCGCTCTCACCACTGCGGCCCGGGTTCGAATCAGGGTTGCATCGGGAAGAGCATCCAGTGTAAAACGTGCCAAATGTCAACATGCGAGTCGTCAGTGTGACAATTTGCTGTGGCGACCCCTAAATGGGAAAAGCCGAAAGTAACTTTCTTTCTTCTACATGTTTTGACCCTAAGGTGTCACCTGTGTCCTTATAAAATGCGCTGGAGGACTGAAGCATGTGGGGAAACACCCAATTACATGTCACCTGCTATACATGCATCTCATTTGTTACATAGGAATCCAACATGTGAGTCATGTTGCTGGTGTTTAAACAAGAAGTCATTTATACTTTAGCCTTTTTCCCCTCTACCACTGTTAAATAAACATGGAGCCTTGGGATTTATACAAGAGCTACAGTACTTTCTGCTAGCCATGAAAATGTGCAAAAAATAAAGACCAATTATGTCAGCATTTCCAAGCACCAGTGGATGCCCCATCCTCTCTTCTGCTAGTTGACAGCCTTTCAGGGTTGTCAAATCCACCAGCTAATCAGCTAATACCATCAACAATTGGTAATTAGCAATCCCCAGAGTAAGCAATTAATTATCAGTTCACAACGTTTCTTACCCCTGATAATAGTTAGGTAAAAAGACAGCCTGCTTGATGTTATGTTTTATAGTCATAAACTTTTATTGCCTCTCCAACATGAAGAGTCAATTACGTAGGCGAGTGAAGATCCTTGCTACAGGCCCTGCTGGGGAGAGGTTGATTAAGGGTCTTAAAGGCCCTGCAGCTTTAAAGAGGATGGATGGAGAGTAAATAAAGGGAGAGAGATAATTAGGGATTATTAACAAACAACAAACATATTTTCTTTTTCCTTTCTCTTTCTGACTTTCTATACATTTTTTTCCTTTAAACCTCCCTTCAAAATTATTTTTTTACTTCAGTGGTATTTTCTGGAGAAGGTCTGTGCTATTTTTTTTTATATACACTTTTTTTGTTTCTCTTATATGATCTGTTTATGATCATCTATTTGGAGTTTACTGGCTTGTTGCAAATGGTCTGATGAATAGCTACATTAGTGCACAATTTGTTTTCTTTGCATTTTTATGGACTTACACAAATTCGGAAACTCTATACCCCATAATACCCAGGATTACATTTCCCTGGGGGATACATAATTTATCACTGGTTGTCCAGAACATGCACACTTACTGAGCACAAGGACAATCACACACATTAGAACTGCTAACTTCATCATCACACTTTCTCATTACAACATGTATCCATTAGAGCTCTATATGGACCTACATGGACCCATGTGAGGGAATCTGTCTTGTTAGAGAATTCCTCTCCTGCTAAGCTTCTTGAGGCTGGGAGTCATCCTTTTATTTAGTATTTACATTACAAATATAGCCTGGCAGAATTGACACAGCACAGGATACAAATGCTGTCTGTTTTTTTTTTATTCTGGACCGAAAAATATGATGTTCATTAAAATAAAATAGGAGCTTACCATAAAACGGCACCAAGCTGTCAGTGAGGTATACAACCCTTTCACTTGAACAAGGTCTATGACAGCAGTGGATGCTCCTCCGTTCACTGCAATAGACCTATCTACTCTCCTTTAAAGGTTAAGGCCGGTCATTTTATATATGAACAGTATTTCAAACACTTAGTCCTGGATTAACTTATTCATCTATGGCATAGATCTCAGCTGTTGTTCAGAAACAATTAAAAACACATCAGTGACACACAATACTGCACTAATTCATAGAGCTGTAACAATTGCATACTGGTATCCAGTTTTAAGTTTGACCTGCCGATTTTGATTTTGTCTGTTAGATTTTTCTTTTTAAGAACTATAATTAACAGCATACACAAATATTTTTGTAACCTTTCTTTAATGGAAATTTAACTACAGTAAAAACAAAAAGTTCTATTAAAGTTTTCAATTTTCAGTCTTTCTCACTCTTTTAGTTTATAAAAAAAGGTTTATAAAAAAAAGTGGTGCAATAGTTGTACTTCTCAAAATACAAACAGGTGCAGCAAGTAATAGATACAGAAGAATGTCTGTTACATCAGTCCTACTGAACAGTTTAGTTTTTTGTGTGTGCAGTTTGCGTTTGCTGTGTTTAACCACAGATTGGATACAGTCTATATATATATATATATATATGTGTGTGTGTGTGTGATTCTTGTGTAGCCAGTAATCCCCTCACTGTGTAGTATTTGTCTGATATTTGGACACAGTTTCCCCTTCTCCAAGGTGTTTCTGTAGGCTGTTTGTACACCAAGCACTTACAAATGCACAACTGAACACATGCCTGGTCAAGATGCTCTGTGCTGCACAGGTTACGTTTTTGGTCTGTGCCACTGCATGTGTGATGTGAACTGTCGTGCCTCTAGATCTGACTGGCACAGGATTGGTATCTCAGATCAGCCAGGGCAGATCATGCTGAAAACAGGCCCTTTCCGATCTCCACTGATCTATTCGCCATGTCTTTCTTGGTACGTCTTGATTCTTAAAATAATGACTATGAAAATATTTTAAATATATATAGTGCTATGTTGTTCCTTATATTAATTGCACAAAGGATCTCTTTATATTTTATTGTCTACCAGAATTGTCTAAGCATAAACTCAAATTCCAGTTTTTGTGACTAACAAAAGACAGTATCTGGCATAGATTATCAAATAGTGAAACATGACTGAGTTTGACTGAAAAACACTGCATCAGATTTGTTCCTTTTACTAAGAACAATAACGCCATCAATTTAGATGATCTTATTTGTTTACATCTAATTTTATAGACAAATCCAATTGGAAGTGCAACTGTGTGAGAAGTTTGCAACTGATAGAAAGACCCTATAAGTGATTTCTGTAATTGTGATTGTTGGCGACTACAAAATATACACCCTGCAGAAATTACAGTATCCATTGGTAGCTTCATTAACAGCTTTCTTAGAGTTATGGCCAAAAATATTGGAACCCCTGTATTCTGTCAGATAGCACACGTCATCTCCCAGAAAACTGTTGCAATCACAAATTCTTTGGTATTCTTGTATTTATTTATTTTGTTTGCATTGGAACAACATGAAAAAGCAGAGAAAAAGCCAAATCTGATACACTCCACACAGAGCCAATATTTTTGGCCTGTCTGTTTCTAGTACAGAATATGTGGTTTGGCTAACTATCTCAGTACAGTTTGAGCTTGCTTTCTGCAGTGTTGCTAGCAGCCATGTCTTACCCATTTTAGGAATATATCAGTAAGTATTTAGCATTAAACCTGCAAATAATTGCTTTCACATGCATAGTCTCAGCTGTGTTGTATGGCTGTAGTTTGTTTGCAGTAAACAGAAGAACACAGGCACACACCTTGCTTGTCTTGGTCAGGGGTCAACACTCCCACTTGCTTTTGGGCCTGAAGCAGATGAAAGTGTTAGAAAAAGGGGACTTGTGGAGTGTGCTGCATTCCTCAGCCCCATTAGAGGTGTGTAGCTGTCCTGTTGCCCATCCCTGCTCACACTGAGATATCTACCTTCTCTACCTCCTCCATCACCTCCTGTCTCAGCTGCCCAGTGCAGTCTAAGCATGCAGTACACCGGACTGCATGGTCAGCCATTACTACTGACCCATTTCCAGGCAGCTGTCTAAAATTAAAAGATAGTAGAGCATGTGGAGAATTATTTTCAAAACAATTTTGTCTTTTCTCCAAAGTTTCAAATTTAAGTTTGCATGTGTGCATTTTATAGAGGAGAATGGTTGACAGATCCCTTCTATATACTTAACAGTTAGCATATGCAATTTCAGGTGTCTGTTTCTTTGTTTAATCTGTTTTCCTTCAGTGTACTTATTTTCAAAACATTGTTCCTCCTGGCAGTCTGTAGAATCTCTTCCAGAATGTAGTCCTATGAGTTTCATAATGTCTTTGCTGCCTTGAGCCTTTATTCCCTTGCAGATAGTGTTACTTGAGCTTTTCTTACTTTTGTTGCAGGGTATTACTTTCAGTATTGCATGGAAGTTCATCTAATTTGTCATCCCAATTTCTCTTGCGGCCAATGGCCAATCACTGAGGAAATGTTTCAGAAGAGCCCTAAACATGAGAGAGGAAATGAGCCAAGGTGGATGTGCACAAAACACATTTGTAGGAGATGGAAGCAAATGAGACAGAGGCAGAAATTGGTAGGGAGGAAGGGGGAGAGAGAGCAGGAAGTGAGACAGAGAAAAAGAGAGGAGAAAGTAGGTGAGTGATGAGCATGCTGACCTTCACCCTCACCGTCAGAATAAAATTAACTCGGCAGCCCCTGCCCCTCTAGCTAGATGGGGATGCCAGTCCATCAGCTGTCCCATTAACATGTCAGAACACCCAAACTAAACAAAAAATACAAAGTGCCGGTGAGCAAGAGGACGTATGGATGTGGATGTGTTAGCTTGGAGGAGAACTGGCTATGTGGCAGTGTAGTGAGATGTACTGCTGAGCATTGAACATCTGTCATCAGTCATTTCTCTGCTTCACCTTTTCTCTTTCTGTCTACAAACAATGGCACAGTCACACACCAGCACCCACATGCCAAGCACAGAGAGGTTAGGGATTGTATTTATCTGTATGCATGGAATATTATTCAAGAGTTATGAAGAAGTGTCTCCAGAAATATTATTAGTTACAACATTAAAGTAGGTCACATTTTGCGATGTTATAAGAAGCCCTAAATTATGCCCTTCCTCGTCTCATCTGCAGTTCACAAGGTGCAGAAGAAGACAGAAGGAGGGTGTTGGGCTCAGTGACTAAGCCTCAGCATGGCAGGATGCAGATTGTCTATTTGTTTATATGTTTGGACTTTTAATCTTGTCAAGTGGGTTATAGAGCACAGCTGTCAGTATACAAAACCAGTGGGGTGGCTGATCTAATACATTGAGCTCTTTTTACCTCCCCACATGGCCCCGACTCTTTTTCCTCTGTCAGCTTGTGTTTTTCTACAGTACAAATGGATCTACAGTGGCTCCTGGTGGGGCTCGGAGGTACTGTGCTGAAGGCTGAGGGACACAGTAGATGTGTGAAATCCCTGACCTAGTTCTTTGCCTTGGTGTGTGCAAGGCTTTTGTTAATCGAATAAGTGTTTGGAAAACTGGTAGACCTTTCCCATGACAAATTTGAGACTAGAGCACCCTTTATGGTTTGACAGATGAGCCCAGATCCTTGATTCTGAGTAAGCGAATGTAGCTGCAGGCTGGCACTGAGTGCAACTGTTTTCATGCATCCTGGCAACTACATCATATGAGGAAAAACTCTTAACATGCTACTGTAAATGTGGAAAAAAGAGGTTTTAGGGAAAAAAAATCTATCCAGAAGGATTTTCCTCCAGTAGGCACGCCTGCATGAAACAAATGCTGTAGACACTGTTTGTTCTTGTATTCAGTTCCATTTCTTGGGTAGAGCTGTGGGAGATGTATTGTTTGCAAAATAAGTTCAGGGTGAATGCTGTCTATGGGCAAAGTTCTTGCACAGAACATTAGATTCTTTAAATATCTTCAAGTAAGAAAGGGCACACCAACTTGTCATGTTTCTAGAGCTCAAAGGCAGGTCAGTCTCCCCATTTCCTCCTTTTCCCTTTCTCTTTGCTAGCTAGAGCTAGTCTGGAGATTTTTGCACTGCCTGATGGATTGCACACATCTCACAGTCTGAGAATTATTTAACTGGACAAACATAAGATCTTTGTTTATGCTTTTGGTATTTGGCCCTCTTGGTATTTGTTCACAGGTTTATGTCAACCTTGTTCTGACTTTATGGCTCAGTCTATCCTACTGCTTATGTTAAAATAATAGTTTGACATTTTGGAATTATGCTTATGCACCTTCTTGATGAGAGGTTTGATATCACTCATGTCTGTCTGGTAACTGAAAATACAGCTAGCTGTTGCTTACTTTAAGCATGAAGACAAAATCCACATCTCAAAAATTCAGCATGTTTGTAAAACATTACAAGCTGTTTTATTTTGAGAATAAATTATTAATTTTATTTTTAGCAAAAAGGCCAAACATGCTCTGGCTTTGTTGTGTATTGTATATTACTACAAATTGAATACCTCTGGGCTTTGGGTCACTGATCAGACAAAACAGTTTATTTGAATAAATCTCCTTGGCCATTTTTGTACTGTTTTACAAACCAAACAAGTAATTCAATAATTAATAATTACCATGAAAATAATTGTTAGTTGCAGCCCTCAGTATTGTATGACCATATTGTTTTCACAGCTTGATATTAGTATGAATGAAACAAGATACAGTATGTTAACTGGTGAGCTTTAGAGGTGCTGGTAGGCAGGTTTTGTTAGCTCTGGACAGAGCTACACTGGCTGTTTTCCCCCCGTATTCATTGGTTGTGCTAAGTTAAGCTAACTTGGTGTTAGTTGGCTGTAGTTAGATGGATGTGGGTGGTATAAATCTTCTCTAACTCTGCAAGAAAACAAATAAACAATGCCTTCCCGCTGAAACATACTGTACTGTAGATACCACTATATAAATAAATGCAAGACTTTAGAGGAGAAATGTCAGTTAAACCCATCCTAATAACCTAATTCTCTGTCATCAAAAACAAAATGTATACATTAATAAATTTAAAAAACATGAAGTGTGATATCAGCAGGCTGAAAATAAAAGACAACCCTGATATGATATTAGAACGGGTCAAGGCAGTGCTGCACATGGCAGGGAGGTTGATGAAGGGCACACAGCTCTCTGACAACTTATTTTCTGTGGGTTTATCTGTCAACCATGTTGATTCCATTAGCTGGGACCTGACAGTGAGTGGCTGTTCTCCAAGCTCTATCAGTCTCACAGAAGCTGGTGATCGAAAGAGAGATGGAGAAAGAAAGAGGGGGGTATATAATCCCTGGTCCTTTTGTTATGTGACTTTTTCTTTAATACAGCACTTCCCAAGGGATAACCGCTTCGAATGACATGACACAGCCTGACACTGGAATCTAAAACATGCATAAACAGTCCTAAGAATTTTAACAGCCTAATAATCTTGAGGCAAAATTTCACTCATGAATATAGCCACAATGACAGGGAGAATAAAGTTGACAAGGATGATGGCAGTGACCATTTTGGTGAAACTGTGGACCAGCAGCATTATACTGTCCCCATTTGAAGTTGATCAGAGCCCTAATATCTTCTTTGTGAAAGTGTAATGTGTAAAGCAACTGCCTCTGCTGCCTTGTTGTATTCTTTTCTCATGCACAGCCACATAAATCTCCTCCTCATTTACTGCTCACATGATTGAAATTCAGTTCTCTGGATGGAAATGATTCTAAAAAGATACTTCAGGTCCACAAAGTTATCAGTTTAGGCAATATCCATCCCTTATTTAGGATGAGCTGAATGAGATCCGGAGAAAAGGGCATGGGGTCACACTGCCATATTAAATCTTTAAACCAATGCTCGTATGTTTTTTCTGACCTTCCTAACTGTCCTGCTTCATGCCTTCATGAAGGCATTCAGTGCTTGAATTTACTCCGAAGTTTGAACTTACCTTTTTTATGTGCTGCCTCCTTTTCCTGCTCTCGGTTCATCAGCCTCAACTCGTTATAACAACTTCTTTCAAAGTGTGTCAGGGATGGCTCTATCCGCTATAATAATGATGGACATCACACAAAACAGGTCAGTGTCTGTTACAGGCGGAGGGGCAGCTTTAACAATAATTAACACACAAAATGACTGAGAAGAGTGAAACATCACTCATTTGAGGGGTAATGGATGGGAACATGATTAAAAGTCCTTTATTCTGCTGAGCTCTCACCCAAACAATCCAAGCTGGCAAGAATTGGCTCAAAGTTGGGGTTTGACAGAACAATTTGTATGATGCCTGTGAACTCATTAGCTTGAGAAAGCTAATTAGTTTTCTGAATGGTTCCTTGACCTGTGAAATTTGCAGGGCAGGCACCCGCAAGAGAAGATGGAACAAAGTAGAAATCTTGATTAAAACTCAATAGAAACTCACTACTAGAATTGATTGTTTAAGCTTATTCCAAGACATGGGTTGGATGCTGTAAGATCAAATTGTAGTCCAAGCATGTTGTACCGCAGAGGTCGGCCTAATAGATTATGGAACACTGGAGAAGAGCATATCACAGCTTACTTGCATAGAAATTACTTCTATTTGATTTGAAATCTCAGCATATTTACCAGTTTTATGGTCTCACGCAGGGAGCAAAAAAATAAGCATTTTGTAGTTCTTTTAGGAACTAACAATTTAAAAAATCCAAGTGACCACAGCGTTTTAATTATGGGCTTCTGCCAAACAGTAGATAAGTCCATGTACACTTTTTTAATTTTAAAGTGAAAAATATTTTTGGTACATCATACATTCACGCAGCAGATACAATATGGCGGACGGTGTGGAGCAGGGTGCTGCTGCTCCGAGCCTTAGTCGACCTCGAGTGAAACCGCAGGTCTATAAAACTGTAGATGGTATGCTGGTAGTCGAGGACAAGTTTCTTAACTTTCTTGCGGTTAAGATTAAGACAATGTGCCAGGACGAGCTTGTCCTACTTGCCTCGAATCACTTTGACACTCGATGGATTTAATCTTCAAGAAAGGTGTTGTTTGAACTGTGTCCTAACACAAAGCAACGCTATGTGGCATTTAAGGGCAAGCAGAAAGATGTAAATAACATCAAAAGTTGCCTACAACTCTTAAATGAGTGTGGAGATGATATACCGCACTTTGTCTCTCACTTCCTTGATGAGTTGCCGCCAGTGACATTTAATAGCTTGGACGTTTCTACCCTTTTATGTATAAGCTACTATTTCTCTGTTAAGCTTCTTCCGGTTCTTTTAAACCAGGAACTCTCAATGAGACGAAGTAGACTGCTTTAAATTTTATAAAAAATAACCATGCTGGTTTATTCAGAGGATCACAGGTAAAATTTACATTACACGTCCAGATCTCTCTCAC
>NW_018128209.1:984529-987257 GCF_001952655.1 Monopterus albus
GCCATAGTTAAAGGTGCAGTGAGGTGGGTTCAGTTTAACCATAAAATCTAAAGCACTGGTTTAGATCATTTCACTGGGTGAAGTGAAAATTAAGGTCAGTGTTGTAGGATCAAACCCCACCACACCTGAGCCATATTTTCTGATGGAGGGGAGCCCAAGTCTGCAGGAGTTTGCACCATCTGACTCAATGCATGTCTGGGGGTCTTGGTTCCTCCTGGTCTCCTCCCTGATCTCCTCCGTCCTCCTGGTCTCCTCCCTGGGTCCTCGTCTTCCTGCCACCCAGCCTTACCTGTGTTTTTGTTCATTAAACCACTTTCTTTGGCTTCTACTCCTCCTGGTCTGTGTCTGCAACTGGGGTCCACACCACACTCACACGTAACAAACATACAGTAAAATCTAAGGCACTTTAACCAGCACATGCAGAGATATAATAAAGGCCAGAGGAGGCCCCCTTCCCTGACATTTTAGAAACAGTAGGAGGTGTGAATGTTTGAAGCAGCAGAAATGCAGCGATGGACCTTCCCTGGATATCCATACTTTCAATTTCCGCATGACAGTTCAGTTTGAGACACAAGACCACAGCTGGCGAAAGTAACAAGGAAAGGGGAGTAACCAGAGAAATCTCTTGACCTTGGCTAAATGAGGGTGTAAAGGAGGGACACATGAAGTGGAGAATGTAGAAGTGTAAAAAGATTTTTTTTTTTTCAAAACAATGATTCCCATTGGTGTTTCTCTTTCTCTTTCTCTGACCTTGACATAAATAAAAGAAAATGGGTTAAACTCATCTTGGGTGTCTGTAGGAAATTTCAAGTTGCTGGTAGAGAGCAGAAGGGGGAAAGGAGGTTAGTGCCCTCTATGGAAATAGAGGCAGTGCTCCCCTGACCAAGGGCTATGGAAGAACCATACTTTCACATGGGCTTGTCTAAAAATAGAATCATAATCTGAGACACTGTGATGCATAAAAATTGTCTGGTGCTATGTGGTATGAGGTCAGTTTATACAAGTTGTCTCAGTTTCAGAACTTTTGGTGTTGGTCAAGTAAAAGTTAAGCAAACTGCAGTGAAAACACCTCAGTGCCAGGTATGTTTTATATTCAGGGCTGAATACATAATGTTTCTGTCCAGAAGAATCAATAAACATTAAATAGCAGAGTAAACTAGAGGAAAATAGTTTGTCTATGAAATCCACTAAATGATAGAAATGATAAAGGAAGATAGAAACAGACCCAGAAAATTTCATAGTATGGAGTGTCAGTGGACTGTGATAGATGTTTTACTCATTTTGCATCATCAGCCTTCTTTATATGATTTTTAGATCTTTACATTTTTCTGTATCACATTTATACTTGTTTTATTCTGTCTCATTCTCTCTCCAACACACAAAACCACACACATACATACCTGTACACACAAAACACAGAAAGAAGCCAAATGTGATACATTCCACACAGAACTCCAAAAATGAACTGGACAGAATTATTGATACCCTCAACTTAATATTTTGTAGCACACCCTTTGGACAAAATAACTGAAATCAATTGCTTCCTGTAACCATCAGTGAGTTTCTTTCATCTCTCTACTGGAATTTTGGACCAATCTTCTTTTGCCAACTGGTGTATTATCTGACAGAAATGCAGGGGTGCCAGTAGTTTTGTGACTGTAAGGTCTGCAATGCTCAAGAAGAAACCCACATGTGCACATCGAAGTCAAAATTAAATCACACTCATTGATCATCTTCCCTCTTTATCTTCTTTTTGTGATTGTGTGTTTGATCCCTGTGTTGTTGCTTTTCTCATTACATCCCTGCAACCAGGCAACAATGTTCACAGTGATCAGCACTCTGTCATTGATCAGAGGTCTTCATTTACAAATACAGATCCTTACTGCTATTATCATATGCACATTTTAAATCACATCTCAGGCACACAAACATGCACATACATACCTTTGTGGATACAATATTACCAGGAATATGTTCTCTACTGGTGTGGGGGAATGCAAACAAATCAAGTTGTTTTTAACCACAACAGCTCACATAGTGGTATCAGCTTCCTCTATTAAAATGGCATCCCATTGTTTAAGGATTAAATAATAGATGAAAAGAAGGAAAGCAAATCATAGAGAAACACTAGTTTCTATTTATATTGCTTTTTCTTTTTTTTCTCTGTAACTGACATTTGAGATTATGTAACAGGATCCCTAATCGCAGGGTTGGCGGTTCAATCCCTGGCTTGTCAAAGCATCCTTGGCCAAGACACTGAACCCCAAGTTGCCCCCAGTGGCCTTCTATTGCTGTTCTCCCTGCCATTAATATGTGTGAATGAATGGGTGAATGAGCAAATGGTGTAAGAAAAGAGCTATAAGTGCAGGTCCATTCATTTACAACAAAGCTGAGTACACCCTGTGCAATATCACAAAATGTTAAATAGTATTTGATTAAATGCATAATTTAAAATATATATACTACACAGGGGCAGGTGTGTTGCTAGACATAAAGCTCTACTGGGACACATGCACCCCATTACTCAAATCACACATTTGTTTTTCTTGAATGTTTACTACATGAATGAAACGTGCTATATGAACTTCCCTTGCTCAGCCCACAATTCCACTACCATACTGCTGCTGCTGAAACAATTACTGGTAAAGGTAAAATGTAGAGATATTAATCTTTATGAAAATATTTATGTTATGGCAGGGCCGCCCGCCCGCGGGGCAGGGGGGGGGGG
>NW_018128209.1:987563-1012959 GCF_001952655.1 Monopterus albus
GAAGGGTGGGGGGGTGGCTGCGGCCGCCGAGCGGCCCTGACAATTTATTTGAACATACATTAAGAACATTCTGAATATGTTTTTATGGTGTAAAGGTCTGGCCCTGTATTGCACATTTCTTTGCGTTATTCTGCATTTCACAATAACTAATTTCATTGTCATGCAGCCCTAGTTTGATTTGTCAAATTTAAGCTTGCACAACAAGTTAATATATCAGCTAATCATTAATTTAAAATAATACAATCTAATTGTAACATATAATTGCTCTCATTACTTTGAAATTGTATTGTGCAATAGATGGCTGGTGGTCACACACCACCATAGACACAGACAGCTACAGTACCTCCACACTATCCCTTCTTGTCTCAGGTTCACCTGTTTTGTTAAGAATATATAAAACAAACATTGTTTGGCTTGCATGGCAAGAACATCAAATATTACGTAATATGGGCTATTCATTAAAAGCAGAATGAATAGTCCAGTCTTAACATAAACTGCTATGTGTGATGTATTATGCAGGCTACTTGGCATTCATTTTATTTCATGTAGGCTATTACATAAAATGCTGTAATGCTATAAATATCTTTTTAAGAGTAGTCCAACAGATCATATGCATTAATGTACAGTACAGAGCTCTAATTTACTTCATGATCAACATCCGTGCCCAGTTACCTACTAGCTAACTAAACTAATGTTACTTTCCTTATCAACTACAGCCAGGTCTCACCTCTCTCATCCTCACCTCTCCAAACTTCGTCCCTGTCTCGGCCTCCTCTACAGAATTTTCTCATGTCCATCTACAAGATTCAGTAGTGTTTGAGTCAAAATAAGATCATTGGCGTTATTTAAAAACTCAGTTTAGTCCCATTTGCATCCCTATTTCTGTTTCTTTCATTTCACGTGCCAATACATGGATTGCTGCAGGCGCGTTGCGATGCACCAGCTACGATGTGCATACATACACATTGAATCCTGACCACTATGCCTCAGCTTGTATTTTGCTGTGACATTCTGTATCAGAACAAATTAATTTCCCCGTTATTATCAATCTAAATGAATCCATTGCCAAATATAGGAGCTTGTTAAAACTCGAATATGTGAGTTTACTGGGGCACAGCAGAACAATACTGGAGCACATGTCTCAGTAAAATGGGTCCCCTGACCTGAGATCAGTAGAACACCTTGGTGTATTTTAAAGTGGAAGATAGAGCCACAAAACCCCTCCAATAAAGAGCATCTGTAAGGGACACATCTCTCCACAGATTTGTGCACAACTGATGTCATGCCCAGGATTGAGTCTGCCATCAAAAATAAGGCTAGCCATACAAATAAAAATAAAAAAAACGAAAGTGATGAGTGTACTGACGTTTATTGCAGTTGATTCTTAAAAATGAACCTTTCTTTATAATTTACAATATTTCTTTTAGGCTAGTAACAAAATAGTATTACTTTGGCAGGATTTGTATTTAAGATTTTAGCGATATTGGCTAAGGATGTACTCATATATATATTCTATATTCTCACAGCAGCAGTAATTGTTATAAGGCATCAAGCGCTGATGATGGAAAGCTCTCCAGCCTGATAAATATTCTGGATGAGGGCAAATCATTTATACACAAGCAAGCTGTTTCACAAATCTAACTCATAGTATTGAAAAGTGCTGAAATATGTCATTACAGATACAAATTTTTAGTCTATAAGCTGAAAAAACTTAGAAAAAATCAACTGGACTTAGATTTCTAGGTCGAAGACGTTTCACCTATCATCCAAGAGGCTTCATCAGTTCAGAACTGATGAAGTTTTTTCAGTTTACTATGACCTGGATGACTGAGAATCTGCACAGACTAGTCCATAAGCCTATATTTGGCAGGATTTTCTCTGATCATTATCATCTTATGATTCTCCTCACAGTATTTTATGTTTTTTATGTAATCACAGGCAGTATGGCACAAACAGAATGACTAAGTACAGACTGTGGTGAAAAGTGTGTGTATGTGTGGCAATAAGTATGTGTGAGAGAGTATTACAGAAGAGTAAAAAGATATGCCAAGTGTGGAATAATGGTTTGGTATATGTGAAAATGAACACTGTAATTAGGATTAATGACCTTATTGGAGTCTAAAGTGGGCATAATAAGATGGCAAAGGCATAATCTAAATAAACCTGCTGGAAGGGTAATGAAACAAACTGCTAGCGCTAAGGCCCGGAGATATTGATGCTAGATTTAGAACTGATGGATTTAATTTCTGTGTACCTTAGGGTGATGAAACTAGTAGTAGTATTATGCTGTGCGATATCAATCATAAATGGTTCATAATATGAGTTGCTATTGGAATTGTGTGGATGCTTGTTCTCGAAGAAACTTTCTTTTTTGCTTTTGTAACCCAGTCTCCTAAGAACTACACTTATATGCAGTACAACTAGTTTTCATGTACAACTGTGTTAAAGTAAAGTGTACTCATACAATAACCACCTTGATTAATACTGTGCACTGGACTTGACAGTCAGTAAGTAGGCTACTTAACAGACCTTAATAAAAACAAAAAAATCTAAACAATTTCTGGAAAATAATAGTTTAACTAATCTGTCATTATCTGTCTGAACCACAAGTCACTACTTCGAAATTAGTGCTGTTTGTTTAATAACTCATTTGTCATTACATAGAAAGTTGCTAAGGGAGGGTGTTAATGAGAGAGAGGCTGCTGAGCTGAGGTGAGGTCCCCTCCAGCCAGTCATTGAGAACTGATGAGCTGACACCATATCCATGCACAATAATTACACATAGGCACCCTTCAAAGCAGCTCTTGTGCCATGATAAATAAAAAATGCCCTGCACATGTCCTGATCAGGCATGTTATAGATATTATTCACAGCAGGTAAAGTGTCAGAGCACCTCAGTCTGTGTGCTGATGTCACTCACTACAAGCTGTGGCCTCACGTTAGTAGAGTGAAAATTATATGATCCACTTCAGGGGTGTGTGATATCATATTAGGACCACCGCTACCCAACCTCTTGCTAGCTAACATGCAGTCTCTGTAAAATACAAACTGGATGAGCTAAGAGCCAGGATTACAACACCTTTGGGCCATGAATGTGACCCTATATTTTAATTTATAATTGACATTATGAAGAATGTGTGAATAGGCCAATTGTATGTCATTAGAAGCACCTTAAAGTCTGATCTGATATGGATAGCGAGCCAGTGAAAGGAAGCTAAAACTTTGTAATGTGATCAGAAGTTCTGGATTTAGCTAAAACCTTTGCTGCACTGGCTCACACATTGGTTCATTTCATTGAAAATGGGCAATGTACTGTAGTTTATTTTGAGCTGGTACCACATTCAGTGACCTGTTGTCATAAATACACATCACAGCATCAATTTAATAATTGAAACTATCCTTTAACAAATACACAATTTATTCTTGCTTGAAAAACATTTGCTAAAAACTAGAGTACCCAGGAAGTGATTTAGGCTTTGATTAGGAAGCAAATTAGAACCGCAGGCTCAGAAAGTTGGAAAGTGTTGAAAGATAAACTAACTCACTGTAGGTTTTGGTCTGTTCATGGAATTTTTAGTTGCCAGACTGTGTTAATAAAGTGTATCAATGTCCCAGACCTCACTCAAAGTCCAGTGATTTGTCTATAATTCTGTGCAGTATAAGAATGTCCCACTAAACTTGAAAAATTGTCAGGGAACATCATCCATGCTGAAAGTTAATTCTATCATACCATTTTTGGCTAAGCAAATTAGAAGCAAATAATGAATTTTGACTTTCCTACACACAGTTTGAATAATGAGATAGACTATTGAAAGATGCAAAGTATTTAGCATTTGCTGTTGAATTGAGTATATGCCACAAATGCAGAATACACTCTTAACATACAACAGACAGGCATTGCTGGACATCGCTAATCACAGTCCTCTGGAATTCGCCAGTTTTATTCCACCAGAGCTATGACTAATTATCTGCTCATGTGGCAACCACCATCAACCCCAGGAAGGCCCCGAAGCACCGACCTCGAGTGAGCAGGCTGACCCCAGGAGACGGAGACCTCCATGCTAGGCTAAAAGCTCACGCTAGCCGACCACCGCTACCCAACCTCTTGCTAGCTAACATGCAGTCTCTGTAAAATACAAACTGGATGAGCTAAGAGCCAGGATTACAACACAGCGGGAAATAAGAGAGTGCTGCGCTCATTTTCACCGAGACCTGGCTGTCAGACAGTGTCCCAGAATCCGCCGTTCAGCTACAGACTCACTCTGTACACTGTGGTGGTGTCTGTTCTTAAACTCTGTTTAATTCAGTTTCAAACAAAAAACAATTAAATGGAAAAACATAAGGTGCAGGTGTTTGTGTCTCACAGTGGTTTACATAGGACTACTACTATTGTTATTATAACCATGATCATAATCTTATGGACAATAATAATAATAATACACTTTATTTATATATTGTTTTTAAAATAAGAGGTTTACAGAGTGCTTAACAAATAAAACAAAATGAATGCTAATAAGTGTTCACATAAAATGTGTTCCTATGAAAATACATACTGCTGCTTCATGCTTACATGCAAAAACTTTTGGTCACCTGGTTTGCTTGAGTACAACAAAAGAAGCTGAGATGCAAATTGTGATTATCTTATGACACAATTATGGCAAACATGATAGCAAACATTTTTCTGTTCACACATGCAGCAGACACAACAACATTAGCACTGATTTGTTGACTCATGTTTCAGATCTCTCAACAAAAGTAAGTTGAGAAGGTAAAAGGAGGTGGTATGTGTGTTTATCAATAACTCATGGTGCGGAGATGTACGGACTGTTTATAAGCACTGTTCGCCAGATGTAGAGTTTTTATTGCTGAAATGCCAGCCCTATTATCTAGAAAGAAAGCATTGTACTGTGTTTCTGGCTGCTGTGTATGTTAGCCAAAGAACTAATTCCATGGCGGCTCTCAGCAAACTCTATAATGTCATCAGCTTGTTATAGACAGC
This sequence comes from Monopterus albus, assembly GCF_001952655.1. Taxonomy (NCBI): domain Eukaryota; kingdom Metazoa; phylum Chordata; class Actinopteri; order Synbranchiformes; family Synbranchidae; genus Monopterus; species Monopterus albus. The sequence goes on from NW_018128209.1 coordinate 992,563, forward strand.
TCACCCCGATGCTGTATTTATCACCACAGGCGAATCAGTGCAATCTACGGACTGTATTCCCAAAACATTCCCACCTGGGACAAGAACACACTGGATCATGTTTACAGTAACATACGTGGTGCTTACAGGGCTGCACCCCGCCCCCACTTCAGACACGCGGACCACATTTCTTTGTTCCTGTATCCAGCTTACAGACAAAGACTGAAACAAACAAACCCTGTCACTAAACAAGTGAAACTTTGGAACACGGAACCTGAGAGCACCCTGCAGGACTGTATTGCCCAGACAGACTGGGATGTGTTTAAAGCTGCAGCCACCTTGGAGGACTTTTCTGTCAGCCTACAGGATTATGCTGAGTATGTGACTGGGTACATCAGCACTTCTGTTGACAATATCATGCCCACCATACAAGTCAGGAGGTTACTCAACCAGAAGCCCTGGTACACACACCGAGACCACCCGACCCTTCCCCCCCCCCTCCATTAACTGTCTCATCGGGCCAGGTATGCAAAGCCCTGAGGAAGATCGACCCCCGCAAGGCAGCAGGACCAGACAACATCCCTGGGCGGGCTTTGAGAGCATGTGCTAATGAGCTGGCTGATGTTTTCACCTTGATCTTCAACCTCTCCCACAGCCAGAGTGCTTTAAGACCACAACCATTGTCCCCCTTCCCAAGAAGAGCCCAGCCACCTGCCTGAACAACTACAGGCCGGTGGCACTCACTCCTATCATTATGAAATGTTTTGAGAGAGTGGCGCTGGCCCACATTCAGAGCATTATACTGGACACCCTGGATCCCCTGCAGTATGCCTACCAGCCCAACAGGGCCACCTCAGACACTATTGCGGCTGCCCTTTATTATTCCTTTTCTCACCTGGAAATTAGAGACTCCTACATCAGGATACTCTTCATTGACTACAGCTCCGCCTTCAATACAGTTATCCCCAACAAGCTCACCCACAAACTGTCCACACTAGGTCTGTACCCCACCCTCTGTGACTGGATCCTGAACTTTCTGACTGGCATGCCCCAGTCTGTCAGGACTGGCAAAAGGACTTCAGCCAGCATCACTACAAACACTGTGCACCCCACAGGGATGTGTCCTCAGTCCCATCCTCTACACCCTGTTCACCCATGACTGTGTCCCCTCTTACAAGGACAACATCATCCTTAAGTTTGTGGACAACACCGCAGTGATAGTGCCCCAGTCTGTCAGGACTGGCAAAAGGACTTCAGCCAGCATCACTACAAACACTGTGCACCCCACAGGGATGTGTCCTCAGTCCCATCCTCTACACCCTGTTCAAACACGGCTGTGTCAGGTATCAGGTCCTAACTACCACATGGACAAGACGAAGGAGATGATAGTGGACATAAGGAAGTAGAGTAGATCTCATCAGCCACTGTTCATCCGGGGGCTTGAAGTGGAGAGGGTGAGCAGCTTCAAATACCTGGGCGTCAACATCAGTGTGGACCTCACCTGGACACTTGACACCACACAGCTGGTGAAGAAGGCCCAACGGCAGCTGTGGTGGGGAGGGTTGGCATGTCTTCGACAGCTGCATCGTCGAGAGCATCTTGACCAGCTGCATCACTGTCTGGTATGGCAGCACTACTGCTATGGACCACAAGCGCCTGCAGATAGTGGTAAAGACTGTGGAGAAGATCACCAGGACTCCACTGCCCTCTCTGCAGAGCATTTACCACCGCAGGGGGCGTAGGAAAGCTGCTTCCATCTTCAAGGACCCCACCCACCAGCAGCACGGAATGTTCACGCCCCTACCCTCCGGCCGGAGGTTCAGAAGTGTGAAATGCAGGACCTCTAGACTGAAAAACTCTTTCTTTCCCTCTGCCATCAAACTTCTAAACAGCTGACAGCAGTTTAATACCAGGAAATAGGTGATGTAATGACGTACTGACAACCTGTACTTTTTACATTTTCAGTTTGCACATCAATAATTGCACATTCACTGTTGACTACTGCACATACAGCTCCAATTTAGCATACATTCTCTTATTCATATATTTTGTTATATCTCTTTCTATATCGCTGCTTTAAAGTGCCTTCGATTTTGTGTTACTTATTTATCCACTTTATATTTCATTTGTATTGTGTGGCATTCATGTGGACAGCAAAGTAAGAATTGCATTGTACAGGGAAATGTATTTCTGTACTGTGCAATACACTTTGACTTGACTTTGACTTAATGCAGTGTAGATTTTATACTTGGTAGTATGACATGTATCATGTCAAAATTGTCTGACATTTCAGATTTGAAAAGTTGACTTCTACACAAAATCATTCTCAACAGCCGTCCTTTAGCTTATTTCTGCTGTCTTTTGCCGAGTGCAGACCTTTATTTAAGGCGGCCTCTTCGATGTGTCCTCTTGGGACAGATGTCAGTTGTCACTCACAGCATGGTTTCAGTGGGGGTTGACAGAGCATGAGGAAAACACAGCATGGAGAGTAAGTGAAAGGTGTAAAACTGGCCCGCTGGAGGGGATTACCTGTTCTGAACGGAATCATAGGGGCCTGAGGAGAAAGGAAAGCATGGATTGAAAGAATGAATTGGAAGAAGAGTGAAATGAAGCAAAGAGGAGTTTTTGGTGAACATGTGTCATGCACAGCTGCTGTCTTGGTGCCTGCTGGTCATGCTTCAGGCTGTAGGCCTCAACTGTGGGCACGACAGTCCAGAGGGAGTTATGGGAGGCATGTCGAGAAAGCAGGACCAAAGTGGCAATGAAGGTATAGAACACTGAGGCTGTGAAAGTCCCTGAAGTGATAGGAAAAAGAGAGAGACAAAGAGAACATGAACATGCAAATGTGTTTAGAAGAGAATTTCTGTCCCTACACAGGCTCTGTTTCACACTCTGAAGCCATACATATTTTTCACTTCTATGATAACTTTTACTGGGTCCATACTGCTGTAGTGTGTGCCCACAAGGATCAGGCCAGTGAATTTATGGCACCAGGCTTGTGAGATAACTGTGAGAATGAGTGGAAAGCTGTTTAGGTAAAGTTTTAGTTGCTCTCCCAAAGGTCCTCTTGATCATCACACTTGCTCCCTGGAGACTATGATTCAGGTCACTGATCTCCTCCTCCCAACACATGCTCATCATGTCACTGAAAGAGGTGTGGACACTGTGCAAGAGCATGCATGCATGAAAATAGAGCCACACTCATAGCTACACAGTTTCTGCACTTAAATGTAATTTTCCTTGACATCTGGGTCTGTTCTCATCATTCTTGTTTTGTGTCACTTTGGTAAATGGCCTAAGTATTTGTGTACTTGTGTGCACATGTGTGTGGTTGTGTGTTTATATGACATATGTCTTAAATGTTGGTAATGATTCTACTCTGACAGGAACAAATTACCATCCTGACCATGAGGATAAACCAATAGTCCTTAGAAATGGATGTCTGCCCTCTTGGTGATGAAAGGGCTTCATGACCTACATGTAAACCAGCAGTGAAACTGAGGGCTGGGAAGTCAATGCTGTGTGCAAAGGGTTTTATGCCTTTCTCACAGCCATGATACTGATGTGAAGATCTGTGCTTACTGCATAACAAAAAATGGCAGGTGTTTGTATATATATATATATGTTAGTGCTGTCAATTAAAAAAAATCAAGTTAATCACAGTCATAGGCTGTGATTAATCACAAGTGCAATTTTAAAATATTAGGATTTACTTGTATTATAAATGTTTATTTTTAAAACTGCATAACAAACTGGTTAGAGGAAACAGGAAACTTGTATCTGTATCTACTCCTTGCACTGATCTGACTGCGGGGGTTTAGGCCTATGCAGAACAACAGCAGGGATAGTGCATCACCTTGGTATATGCAGCACCTGATGTCCACTTGTGCAATTAGTTTGGAATTGGCTTCCAGGGTTGTTCTCCACACTCCCATTAAGTGATTGGCTAAACAATCAAGAAGGGCATATATATGTCTTGTTGTCTGTGCAGATTCTCAGTCATCCAGGTCATAGTAAGCTGAAAAAAAAATCAACTGGACTAGACATCTTCGACCAAGAAATCTAGTCATGTTGATTTTTTTCTAAATTTTTTTTCAGCCTATATGTCTTGTTCTTTCAAGATAAAAAACAATTGGTCTTCTTACAATTGCTTAGATTTTAACATTTGATTATCACTGAAAGTTTCAGTTTTTATATAAATTCTAATGTGCTTCACAAAAAGTAGTATTTTTATTTCTATACATGAATGAGGACCTGAAAGTGTGGATTTCTTTCATCATGGATGTACAGAATAGTGCAACCAAATTAAAGTCATCAAATATTCTTATGCAGAGTGTGTTGACAAGCCTGATTGGATTTACTGTTGATGCACTTCTCACAGGCATCAGAAAATCCATGTCAAACACACCATGTTTGTCTTTTCTTCTCTGCACGTTTTCATGTGCGCTTCGAAAAAAAGCCAGATCTTTCCAAGACCCCACTTCACAAAGTACTTGATTCCAGCACAAAGATGAGCAGTTTGGAAAATGACTGGTACATTGTTTGTGTGTGTGTGTGTATTGACCCACATTTACACAGTAACAGAGAGGCAGAGCTGTAAAGGTTCACCACCGCCCCTTCATTTGTCTGCTCTACCTCCTCCAGCTCTGCCCTGGCATCCTAAAGATGCAACAGTGGTTGTGGCACCACTGCAGTTGCGAGAAAAAAGAGGAAGCTTCTTCTGTTTCACATTCACTCCCTTTTCTCTCTGTCTTTGTTTTTTTACCACTTTGACAGCCCAAGGCTGTGTCACGGGTGTGTATCTAGATGTTGCCTTTATAATTACAAAGTTCTCTATCTTCTGATTTTTTAGCATGCCTGCATTGAGATATTTCGCACTGCGTTTCTCATTTAGCCTAATTTGCATCAAATCACTTTTTCATACAATTTTAGTGAGTTGGGCACTCAGTAGGGATATTAGAATAATTACAGCAGTAATACACCCAAGAGTAATATCATAAACTTTATTTTAGGACATGTGTATTAGGAGACAAACACATTACATCACATTCCTCACTTCCAGGACTGTGGGACTGTTGTGATGGCTGCCACTAGAACAGGATTTAGGATGTCGTACTGAACACCTTGTTGTTGTACTGTTGACTTTTTTTAGCTTGCACCTGATTCCTAGATAACATGGGTGTGTTCTTCCCTTTGCTTCTTATGTGTGAGTGTGACTGTGGGTGCATGTGCACCTACAGTTTCTTTGGCACAATCCCACTGCCTCTGCCCAGCAGTTTGAAGCTGGGGACTCCTAGCAAAGACAAAAGGGCTTTTGGGACCTGCAGCAGTATGAATTTTTCATTCACTTCCTTCCTCCAACTCTTACTCCCTCTCTGTCTCTCACTAGACCTCTCTCTCTCTCTCCCTGACAAGGATTGTGTCTTGCTCAGTCAGTGATGGCACACCTGGTACCCGTATAAGTAGGGGGAGTAAACACAAAGGTGCACACACACACACACACGTTAAGAAATATTTAGAAGGAAGAAGACAGCGCAGGTTGAGCACTTACATCCTGTGTAAGATAAGATACACAGATAAGATGGGCAGATTAGAAGAATAAACAAGATGTACCAGGCATGTAGAGAAAGGGCAAACGAAGTCAGAGGAATCTTTTCTGCAGAGGGAGTGTTGGCAAAAAAAAAACAAGGCAGCAGGAGTAATACACACAGACATTGCACATATTTACACAAAGGGCACTACAGAGGAGAATGAAGATTAACACTCAGCATTACTGCATCAACATGCACTCAACCTAACCTAGTCAGTAAACTGCTCCCTTTGCACTGGTTTGTGGTTACTCTGTAGTCACTCAGATGGGTTAAGAAATATTTAGAAGGAAGAAGACAGCGCAGGTTGAGCACTTACATCCTGTGTAAGATAAGATACACAGATAAGATGGGCAGATTAGAAGAATAAACAAGATGTAAAGAATCTTTTTTCCCACTTCTGTCAACCAGCTTACACTTCACTTCTGCATCCATGCACACAAAACAGACAAAACAATGGCTGGGCAAGACAACCTGACATGTCCTTTTCATAAGCCAGAAAATAGAGCTGTCATGTGGCAATGGCACCGTGAAGCCACTGAACCTGGACAGGTTCTCTAGCAAAATTGCCTATCAGAAAGCAGTTGAACCCTGACGCCTTGACATTTTAGATCTCAGCTCCTGAGACATTTAAGATCTCAGCAGGTAACATGTCACCGTGGCGGGCTCTGCTTGGACGTATGGGATTTAGCAGGTTCTTTAGTTTCAGGTAATGTCAGCCATGTAGAGCTGTTGTGTTATGCTTTGTGGAATGCTTTGTGTCAGGTGTTTCCATGGTGGAGCTCTGCATGGCGATGGCTCCTCTTTGGGTGGGTGTTGGGAGAAAATGAAAATGGATGCTCCCCCAATCTTCGTACTCTCCTCGAACAGTTAGAATATTCCTTTGATCAATTAATGAACAAAGCTCTGTGAAAAGTCACAAGTGTGTAGTTTGATTCATAGTGCCCAAGTGTATGGGAGTGTGTTTCTGTTTGTGTGGTAGACAAAGAGAATGTTAGTAACAAAGGGGCATACAGATAAGGAAAGGAAAAGGAGAAGAAACAGTGTTGGAAAGAAAGAAGTGCACATGCTCCTACTCTGTGGCTTCAAGACAAAATGAGATGTATTTCAGCTATTTTGAGGCCTTTTGTGCTGTGGGGAAAAGGCTTGCATTGGATGTTTTGGGGAGAATGAAGCATCTAGCTCTTCCAAACTGCTGTTTTCTGTGAGAAATATGAAGTCAGTAATAAGGGGCAGATCCACCCAAAATGTTCTGTTTGTCTTTGCTGTGTCTTTGGACAGTGAGATCTATATCTATAGACACAGTGCAGTCTCCTTAAATTGGAATTAACATCAAGAACTGAACTGATAATGTCATCAGGTAACATTTGGCATTGGTCCACGGGCATAGAATTTGTGACCGACTTCATGGTCTTACAGAATTTTTGCTTGAGGTGTTACGCCCAAATGAGCTGTTTTTGAATGTAGGGCTGAATCAGAGCATGTTCATTAATCCCAATAATCTACAATGGGTGCTGTAACTGTCTTGTTGACTATGTAGCTCCAGAACTTACGTATACATCATGCTGTAGCCTATTGCTGTCTTGTCTCTCTGCTCCCCAACCTAAGCAAAGGCTTGCTTAAATTCAGCAGTTACGTAAATATGTGAAATCTTTTGACACTTTTGACGGTTGACACTTCCTTTTGATTTGCAAGGAAACTGACAATATGTAGTGTTTGTGGCAAAAAAAAAAAAAAAAAATCATATTACTAAAAATATAAATGATACTAGTCCTGCGATGGACTGACGACCTGTCCAGGGTGTACCTCGCCTCTCGCGAGCTGGCTGGGATTGGCTACAGCCCCCCGTGACCCCGTTTGGGAATAAGCGGTATAGAAAATGGATGGATGGATAAATGATACTGGGCAGAATTTGCCCCGTGGCTATGGCCCAATTTACAGTAGTTTAATTTCAAATGGTGCATTACTTATAATTCCTTTCAGCATTCAGATGGGGGTGTAATTATATTTCTTAAATATGCATATTATTGGTGAGTTGAGCAAATATTCATTTAAGAAAATTTTATGGTAAGAATTGTCATGGTAAAGCGAGAAGGACTAGCCCTAGCTAACGTGACTACATGGCAGCCTTCATTAACATCTGTGCTAAAAGTGCCTAATAAATTCTAGCACATGTTTACTTTGTATGATCTGGCATGCAGGTTAATATATTATGCACAAAGACAGATCTACAACTAATTGTTAATCAAGTTTTTATTGTCTTTATTATTAAAGTCATTATTTAAACTATCAATTAATCTAACAATTATTTTACAATTAAGGAATTAATAGGGGAATTTATAAACCATTAGAAATTTGACCTTCACAGCAGAGTGAATATCTTGTAATATCTTGTTTTGTCAATCCAACAATACAAAGTTCCAAAATAGTCAATTTACTATAAGGTATTTTAAGAAACTGGAATCATATAGTAAAAAATATTCTGCGTTTTTGCCTAGAAACTGTCTTTGATAATGAATCAATTATCAAAATTTTTGAAGATACATTTTTTGTAAGCTGTCTAATTGATAAATGGATGAATTGTTGCAGCTTTTCATGAATATTATATAAACAGCAGTCAAAACTGAGAGTTGTTTGTTCCAGCACATAAACCTGCATTGGTAGAAGAACAATAATCAGTGAGAGCATGCACCCATCAGGCTTGCCTCAGACCATAAGAACACATGGTTGTCTAGACCCAACCACAGGCCTATGATAAGGTGAAGATGATGCCAGGACCTCCAGTAGAAGACTGACTCAAAATACTAAACACTGTTTAGGTTGTTTGCCAGTTTTATTGATTTATTTATTTCTTTAACTGTGTGTCTAGGCATGTGACCCAATGCCTCTAGCTGGTGTGGTTGCAGTCTGCAGTTGAATGATATTGGCTGGTACTAGTTTGGACTGCTTTGCATCAGTGGAACTGTGTCCGTGTTTTATTTGCTTTTCTGTAAAGAGGACTGGGAGTGATTCAGTATTTCTATTGCACCATGTTGTAGCAAAGTATGCTGTAAGCCAACCACTGTTTTTAAAAGAGCTCAATAAAAGTTATAGCCTTAAAGTCTTGGTTAATATCTTTTTTAAGGCAAGTTGGCAGTACTGACTTAACGACGTGAAGTTGCTTGTAGGATATGAGGTCACTTTAACACTGATAAGGGTTTAAAGCACTTTTGCCTTTCACTTTACATTTTTTCACCACAGCAATTTTTCAGTGAAGCTGGTTAAGAATGACTTTTGTTTATAAGTTTGATGAATCATTACCTTATCCCATAATTAACATGGAGCATTCCTTTACATGCATCCTTAGGTTTATGCTGAATCACCTGCCACAGGTGCAAATCTATCAGTGATGACAATTTCTTGGCCTCTTGGAAGGGACATGAGATAATGAGTGATAATAGCCATTGAATGGTGTAACACTCAAATCAGCTGTTGAATATCAAATACTATAAATTTCTTTAAAGTATTAAAGTCTTTTTGCTGGACATGGAGTAATGAAATCTGAGGAGTCCTTAATAGACCTTAATTGTACCAAGTCATTATTAGCTCCAACCCTGCTCTGTTATGATTGGCAGTGTAAACTAATTACCATCCACAGACAGACATTCGACATACTCAGCAACACTGATTACAAGTATTAGATGTTATGAAGAGTGTCAGGGACTCATAATGACAATTGGCAGCATAAATGAATAGAGTAAAAGAAAACAATGATGATGATGACAGTCCTAAATAACAATTGAACATGCTGATATTTCTAAAAGCTTATTTCATCAAGGTACATCATGTCTCATTCAGTATCATATTCATTCATCTTATCACTTGAACATCATCTTGACAAGTACCAGTAGTCAAGTCCATAAAAAATCCTAAATTTTGCCTAAACTATTTCTAAAAATTGTACTTTTGAAACTTCTGCAGGTGTTTTCTGTGGCTTTAAAATAAAAAAAAGTAAAAAAAAATAAAAAAATAAAAAATCTATCAAGTGCTTTATTAAGGGACTGGGATTTTGTGATTGAATTCACATCAGTCTGTTTTGGACTCTGACTCAAGCTGAGTACTAATAGCCAATTCAAGCCAATTACAGCAGTAATTGCAGAGCTCTTGGCATTTGGCCTTAGGAGGAGAGAAGCCTGTTCTGACTGGGCTCGCTAGGTACTGAACAGACGGGGACAGAAATAGACTCATTTGGCAGATATCCATTGGTGTTTGAGGGACCGGCTCCATCTCAAAAGTCAATGAGCGGTTTCTTCCTCTTCAGTTTTTTCCTCTAGGACAAAAAAGGAACACCCATATCATACTGTATATCCAAGTGTAAGGAGCAGAACTGTACTTTTGAGGGAGGGGTTGTAATGATCAGCCTTCCTATATGGCAGGAAAGCAAAGGATCTGAGTCCCAACCTCCCTAACACAGTTTGTTTTATAGCCTTCCTGGCTCTAACTTGGATAGTAACACTGAGTTTCACAGTTGGTTAATGTCATTAGGCCAACCTGAAGTTACTTGCCAGATTAGAGTAATATTTTGATAATTGGAATATAACCAAAAATATATATGCAATAAAAAACTTTGTCTTTTGTAGGCTGACAGCTTTTAAACCCCATTTCACATTTAATTATAAAGTAACAGAAAAAAGTAATTAAATGAAACACCTTGTTCACACGCAATTTAAAAATCAATAAAAACAGGAATATTGGAGTAATTACAGCAGTAATATGAACATTATGGAGGGAACACATCCCTTTACATAAAACAAGACATACTATGAATTTAGTTACATCCCTTTCAAAATGCCTTAGTTGTCACCAAATTGCTGGCTGCTTGAATAACCTAAGACATACTCTTTACTGTACCTATGGAGAAGAACAGTGAAACATAGAACAGTAAAATGGCTAACCATAGCAATGGAGAACAATATTTTTACTGATGTAGAAACTTTATTAACATTTATGATCTGCAGTCTATATTTGTCTTGTACAGTTGTAAAGTTTTGTAGCACTTGTAGGTGTAACGTCTCTCACAGCAGTTGAGGTGAATGATGAGTCCCCTCAGTGAGGTAAACTTAGTCGCACTACATAGTTACTTCATGAAGCAGCTGGAGCAGGGAGAGTTAAGGAGGAGGGCAAACAAGTGAGCCTTGTTTTGGCATAAATCCTGCCCATCACACTCTGTCTTGGTTGTCCATCAAAACCTGTCCTCAAAGTATGAAGTGTGTAATCTCCACATTGCTGAGAAACAAAACTGGGAGTGGCTCACACTAACTTGGACTTGTTTTATTGCGCACAATCAAGCTTAGCAACCTAAATGACAATGCTGCTTTCTAGACTGTGGAGAAGAGACCCTCAAAAGTGTCCCAACTTACAATCCTCTATGACTGCTCTGCAAACTGTTTACTCTTACTTTTACTTTTTCACAAGCTACAATGGGGCTGTACCTGACTAATGATTTTATCAGTTGATGGTTAGTCGTCTCTTCAGTGCAACCTTTCGACTATTACTGTGCTGCATGTTGTTGCTGTGCGTTTGTTGGGTGCACTGCAAATGATTCCATTAGGCTATGCAAAATCAGTCACATTGACAGTTGTTTCTCTTGTAAAAGTAGACCACAATGTTTGAAAACACTACTAACAAAGTACAAATCTCACCTGTATGTGGCTTGTCTTAGTAGGTTTTGTTGTCCTGTTCGCCTCATTCTGCAATTTACTGAATAGTGACTGCAGTGTGCACACAGAACATCACAGTTTATAGGAGAACATAATATCACAGTTAGCAATTTAAATGTTTAATTTAATAAAAGTCCTCTTACATTAAACTGACAACTGTCTGTGGCTTCATCCTGTCCTTAAAAAAAAACACCATGCAAACCATGATAAAGGTTAGTCTTGAATTCAGTCCCTATAGGGGCTTACTGTATTCTTTTTTTTAGTTTCTGTCAGCTTCATTGAAGGTGACTACACTAAGGAACATTAGGAGCAGTGTATTACAAATTTCAAATAAAGTTCACTTGTTCTGGCAGACGTATATTAAGCTAATGTGACTCATAGTATTAAAGTTTAGTAAAGTCCAGTGTTGCAGTCAGCTCTTTTTACCATGCTAACTCTGAGAGACGAGGCAGTCCAAGTAGCTTCAAAACAGTGCTGATTTATTCAGTGAACACAGGTAAAAATTAACATTACACGCTCAGGTATCTTGCACCTCCAACATGCACGCAGGCAGCTGAAAGATGAAAGACCCTGAACCCAGTGTGTCTCTTGATTATGTGGTGTGTAGCTAAAAAAACATTCTAACACGACCTCTAGTGACATGTCCTAACATTGCACATAAGAAAATATTATGGTTATGGCTACAGTTATGCTCGTCATAATAATAATATTAAACATTCTGTCTGCTGACAGTCATCCACTTTTCTATCTAGTTATCCTTGATCATAAGCAACCTGCAGTAACTCATGAAAATGACTAAGCATTTAACAGCCTAAGCTAGACATCCTGTCTCCTCTAAACATTCCTAATACAACAAGTATCTAACCAATATCTATCTGACTAAACATACCTAACACCAGTTACTGTAGATAATAATCACCTTTATTTGGCCAAGTATGTTGCACACAAGGAATTTGTTTCCGGTACAGAACTGAGGCTGTTGTAACATTATTTTGTAGTTCTTAGCTGATGGGAAAGGAACTTAGGGTTCATCCCAGTTACCTTATTTGAGTGTTCCTCAATCTTTGCTTGACCCAGAAATCTTTCTGCATCTCCATATTGAAGGACACCACAGAGCTCTGATTCCTGCTCTGAAGAGCAATGACTGAGGAGTGTGGAGGCTGCCTGGAGGAGTCATGAGTGAGGATAGAGGAGAGACCATCCTCTGAGGAAGTGCTTTATGGACCAACATGCCCCTTTGAAATTGGTTCATGCTTGGATGCTTCAGATGAAGGATTAAAGGAAATGTCTCATGTCCCTTTAAATATTTTTACTCTATTCCTCTCTCTTTCCAGTTGCATTTTACTTAGGTGGGACTAAGATGTGAGTGAAGGAAGTGTGGATGCAATCAAGGAAACTGGGATGCACGCTTAGTGTGTAGCTTTGGTGCTTGTGTGTGCTTAGAGACATTCTTCTGCACATCACTGCTGCCTAAAGTGAGTTTACAGTCAGCTACCATGAGCACATCTTGCTACCCTCCTCTGACCTCTTTTATTGCAGGTGTATTTTTGTACCCAGAATTTCCACTGCTGTTTTATTTTTGTTTGTTTGTGCTGCTGTCCTCAGTAAACTCAGTAAACCTGCTCAAACTACCCTCCAATGCACAGATGTCCCATCCTCCTTTGACACTAAATTATTATTTGCCAATCACCTAATCAAATCATTTGCACTGCTGTCAAGTTTGTTTGTCAGTTACCCAGTTCAGTGATGTTAGCAACTCTTTTGGATAATGTTGTCTTAAGTGTTAAAACACTTCACATAAATGAAACAATAAACATTTACTGTACAAGAAACAGGAGGTACGTTGCCATGGATTTCTGTAGTTATGTTCTGGCCTGCAACATATTTAGGTTACATTTCACTGAGGTAAGCAACAGCAAAGCAAAACAAGACAACCATAGGTATTCAGCTCTATATCTCATTATGTGGCACTTAGCTATGATTTTGATATTCACAACCACACTTCAGTTTCTTGACCTAAAAGTTTTGTTTCACTTTGTTGTTGTTTTTTAAGAGCATTACAAAATTTAACAAATGCCTTTTTTGAGCCTGATTTTCAACTTTGAAAATCACTGCTTGATTTAAAGTGTTCTTCTTTATGAGGGATTTTAATGTGATTTTCCTGAGGTAGTCTCCCCCCCACTCCAATGTCATCTGTAGCCCTCAGTTAACCATCTGCTAGGGAGGGAGCACATGGCAGAAGACATGTTAATGAATGCATAGTTATATAATCCACACCTGTGGTAGAGGCAAAGTCAGAGAGAGTGAACAGCAGCCAGATCCACATCTCTTGACACTCAACAGAGTACAAGAGAGAAAGGTAAAGGGGATTCTTTGTGGCACTGGTTCCCCCAAGTGGCCTGAGGTGGCATTTTTCTCTTGCTTTCAAACATGACATGACAACTGCTGCTTTTCCTTTTCTTTTTCTATAAAGAAAAACTTGAGATACAGCATCCAGTGTATCGCTTGTGACAGGCAGATATATGGATGGTATTGCTTTTTCGATGACCACTGTTAAATGCACGGCATGCTGACACAGTAAACCACATAGCAAGGAGGACAATTACAAATCAGTCCTCAGCCCTCCCTCTTCCCCTCCTCCTGCCAGAACGCCAAACCTGGCCCCTTACCCTGGCCAGCTTTCAAACCCCTTATGAATCAAAGACATTGGAACAGAAGCAAAGAGAGACAAGGACTTATGACCATTTGGCTCTGCCTCCCCATTTTCTCATTTCTCTCTCTCCTGCATTCTGTACATTTTTCTCCCTCCTCTTCTGCATCTATCTGTCTAGTTGGGGGGAGATGATAAATCCCCTGGCAAGGTTTAAAGCACCAGCAGAGCACAAGCTTTGCAGGTTACACTCTGTTCAAATCAGTTAATATACACAGCAGGTCAATGTAAATGAAGATATATGCCCTCCCACTCACCCACAAACATATTTTTTCTGCCCTTTCTCTGTCTCCCTCAGTTTAGTTTAACTGAATTGTTTTATTGGCAAAACTCTTTGTTAGAAATAATATTGTCGACACAGTATGGAAATCACAGCAGAACTCCTCATACTGAACACTCGCATCATATTAAGAAGTTAAAACATTCTTATGTTTGGGCATTCTGAAAGCTGATAAATAACTCCTCATCTCTAGTTCCCAATACTGACTTCATTTTCCCCCTAAGGCAACAGACAGTTGGGGAAATATGTTTTTTTTTAGAAGGCTAGATGAGAAGATCAATAGGAGTTTTGTTACCATTCACTACATTTAAAAGCTATAGTTAGCCACCAGCAATTTTACAGCGAGCATCTCTAATGTTGGTACATTGGATGTGGGGGAAATAAACACAAATTGCTCATAGTCCAGCAATCACAGTTGCACAAATAATGCAAGCTGAAAATTCACTTCCTTCTCTGTCAGACCATACCTTTATACTAATGTTTTGGTATGGATTAAAAGATTAGGTGCAGTCTGTTAAATAGTGGGATATGGGGTGCTGTAAGGACACAGCCAAGCTAGCTGTTTCCACAGTTTTCAGCCTTTATTCTAAGCTAAGCTAACTGACTGCCAGCTCTAGCTTTCCTACATCTTTATTATACAGAAATGAGAGTGGTTTTGCTCCTGCCCTTTAACTATCAGTAAAAAAAAGCTTGTTTTCCAAACTTTAAATGTCTTAAGTAGCTTCAAAGATGGTTAAACAAATGTTTTTTGTTTGATGCTATCACATGGCCAACCTTGTATATTGTCTACTTGTTCCAAGTGGAGTTAAAAAAATTAATACATTTAAATCTAAAAGCCTCCACAGGAAAAATAATATTTTAAGTGTTTTGTCAGTTTTTTTTATACCTCGGTCCATTGCTAGAATTCAAAATTTGGTCTTTTGGGTTTGTGCAATGCTTGTCCAAGCAACATGGCTTTATAGTGATGATCATGCTAAAGAAGAGCTTAAATATTAGATTGTAGACTTATTTACAGTGTATTTATGAATTGCTAATAGGGATAAATGTCCATTTTACACATTCTGTATTGGGGATAATCTCTGAGTAATACAAGTGGCAAAATAAGCCTTTATTTTTTTTGTTGGAAATTTTTCACTGTGAGAGCTAGCCTGTCACAAATGTATATAATATTCTAACTTGGTTCCAAAGTTTCTGTCTGCCTCGGTGCCTACAGATATACCTGTCCCAAGACCCATGCGATTATAAGACGGGTTAAGTACAGTAGAGACTGCATGTGGTGCAGACGCCAGTCTGCTTCACTGGACCTGAACACAACCATTTTATTTTGAGACATCAGGTCAAATCAAGTGGACTTTATTAAAGTCGCTTTCATGGATTCACCTCTGGCCTTCCCCCCCACTGTGATCTATTGCCTTTCCAGCCCTTGGAGGCCATAATAAACTGATTTGACAATGTGATCACTGCATGCAAGCAGAGCATGTGCATGTGTGTATTTGTGCGTGTATAGGTGCTTTTACAGCATGCGGTTCAGGTCTATTGTTACAACTGCTCCATTGCTCCTGGCATTTGATCCACTAGTGATGATATTTGGGGTTCCTCACTGATTCTAACATGATTACACACACACATTTACAGTATGGTCAGGCATAGTAGCGTTGTTATCCATTTGAGTAGTTTTAAAATCGTTAGCAGCTCCTGCATATTTCCTAATAAAGCAATACATCAAAGGCAGTTCAGCCTGGGTAAGTCCTTCACAAATTTAGTGAAGCCATACACAGAGAAGCTATTTATTTCCAGAGATGAATAATTTCCTTTTGTTCCTTTTTCTCTGACGCTGGCTTGAAGCAAGATGTCAAAACACCAAAGTCTGGCTCACAATTCATTACTCTCAATACTTAATTTTTGCAGTTGTTTTACATTTGCAGCAGTCAGAACACTTGGAATTGCATCAGGCAAAGAAGATGGGCTCTTTAGGTGTCTGTCCTGTCTGTCCTTCAGTGAATGAAGCACAACAATTAACAGACATGGCCAGATGATGTCCTTGTGTAATGTTTTCCAGTTAGCAACTGCTGCTGTCTTCAGCGTACGCTGGCAGATGCAGGTCACTATTAGTCGAGGTGAAACCCATCCGCTTTCTAATGGGCACCACAGGGACCAGTGTTATTGGATGATTCATCAGATCAATGGTGTGACGCAGTCCTCCACTGACTTCTTGAGTCTAGCATGTGTGTCTTGTTGGAGTTTATGAAACTTGATTTTATGTAAGAACCTGGCGCTGTGGCTTAAAGGCACCAAAGACCATATATGATTTTATTGTTTTAACAATGTAAGATGATATCATAAATGTTTTCATTTTTGAAAGTAAATTACTGCAGTGAAAGTATAGGATGTCCTTCAATGAGCAAAGGTTCTCACAAATAAAGTGTAACTTGAAAGAATTGGTGATTATTCATTCTGAAAATTCATTTGGAAGACACAGCAAAGGTCAAAGCCTATTATTGTTGTTTTTCTTTATCCCTGTTAATACAACATCATAAAGTACTGAGGTCACTGTAGATTATCTTATGTTACAGTGTATTGTATATGGATGGAACTACAGTGTTAAACAAGTACTGATGCTTTGCAATCCAATGATGCTAACTGAATTAAGTTATAGTTTAGGGTTTGCGTGGGATGCCTAACATCAGGTATGACATAGATAAAGAATATAAACAGATCCAAGTTAATCAAGCATTTAGTGTGAAATTAAGACTTTTAAGACTTACAGTTTTTTAACTAGTTTACATACAAATGTGAATCATCTCAGTTTGGTCACATTGCTTGAAAAATGCATTTATATGAAAAAAAACACAAAATAGTTTTTATACTTTAATATAAAAATAGGTATTGCAATGAAGTGTCTAAAGGTTAATCAGTTGTACTAATTCATTTTAAGTTGTTTTGAATAACTGGTCCTATGTCACTGCATAATGTGATTAGACCAGTTGTTGTTGTTTTTTTGCCATCTGTAGCAACGTTAACACCATATACTGTATCTCCTTTCTCTTTTAGCTGAACAGTCCTTACTAAAATATAGTTTGGGAACCTGTGTGAAATTCCTCATTCAGGAATTCACTAAAACCGTAGTCATTTGCTGAGAGTCTGCACATATCCTTATGCATTTATAGCATTCCTCCAAGATGTCCAGAAGTTAAAACCACCAACAGTTTGATTTGAATTTTCTTTCAAAATATACCATCTTGTGGATATTGTTCATTATATTCATTAGAGATGACATTCTCTTTGTAATCTGACATCAGAAGTTTGTACGGTGCACCATCATGGTCATCATAATAGCCCTCAGATTTGGTCCCTTCCAGTAGTACTACTTAATGCCATTGTAGCGAACCACACTGGATGAGGCAGGATAATATATGCCATTCAGGTTGGACAGACTGCAAGCCTCAAACCACCAACCTGTAGGGGAGGAAATGTTCCAGAGAGTTCAAGGAAAAAGTCGGAGTTAATTGAATTTAAGCTCATGAAATGTAACGCCCAAATGTACTGCTTCAACTCAGCAGTAACTTTATATTGGCACAGAGGGAACGTGAAATACACTTTGGACATTTACAGGGTGGTGGAGGGGAATGTTTAACAGGATGGGATATGAGCAGAGACAGATTGTGATGGATGGATGAGTAGCAGAAGTTGCAAGTGCAGCGGTCATTGTTTCTGTCCCTGGTGCTGAACTGGGTGCCAGTGTGGGTGAGGCTGCTTGTCTGTCCAGCTGTGCCACTGA
This sequence comes from Monopterus albus, assembly GCF_001952655.1. NCBI lineage: Eukaryota > Metazoa > Chordata > Actinopteri > Synbranchiformes > Synbranchidae > Monopterus > Monopterus albus. The sequence continues at coordinate 1,010,597 of NW_018128209.1, forward strand.
AACCTTCTGCATGGAGACTGGATTTGGGGAGAGCAGAAAAAAAGCAAAGAATTTCAACAAAAAGTTCAGCCACAGGCACTTCTGTTCATTTTTTTAAAGCAGTGTTGGGCAACCTAGCTTGCTGGCAGTGAGTAGTATCTGCCCCAACCCTCTCTGAACTTCAGTATCACTGAAATTATCTAATATTATGTTAGCAAAGTGAACACAGCACAGTCATATTTACCAAACTGGTAGGTCTGTGATTCCTTAATGACACAAAATATTGAAAGGGGTGAAAGAGGCAACATATCTAACTTCAACTTTCTTTTGTTAGGGCACTGATACAGTTTTTTTTTTTCATTTTTACTTTCTCACTCTGATTTGTTAATGCCTCTGGGCACATCTGACAGTAGAATTTCATCTTGGCAGAGAGCAAATGCATAAGATATCAAACAGGCTAAGATCCAGTGCTCTTCACTGTTGCAGCCCCACCTTGTCTTTTAGACTCTGTGTACAGGGCTGTATCTTTGGATAAACGTCTTGCCTATAGTGCAGTATCAAATTCTAATGACCCTCTATATTTTATTTCACAAAGATAAAAACGATTAGGAACTATGAAGTTATAGATCTCTTCTAAACCACAGTAGAAAAATATTTGCCTTTTTAGTATAAAGTATGTACAAAACTTTGTATTTTACAGAATCATCTTCCCTACTTTCATATAGTTGCCAACACAAACCTAATGAACTTCTCATCATTTTTCCTCCATGCTGCACTTTATGAAATAGACAGGCTGACAGAAATTTCTGCCCATTTAGTTGATTTTCTTAATTATTTTCACACTATGGGCCCAGCAGTAGTGTGCATGTGTGTTTTTGAGTTCATTTGTCCGTCCTTCTGTGTGTGTGTCAGAGAGTGGATGAGGAGGTCAGCCCACTGTATTTCTCTCTGTTTACTTCAAGGCTCTCTCCTGAGTTAGGTAACCCCCCTCTGTAGCCTGGGGCACTCTGTCTAGGGTGACTAAATAAGGAATCCTTCTCTTGAATTTGTACTGCAAGTTCATCAGGCAGGGCAACACATGATAAGGGGCAGCAAGAGGGGAGTTTGAAATTATAGTGCTGGGGAATAATAGAATTGAGGAGAGCATGGAATAATACATGAGAGGATATTTTGTTAGAGAACCTTTCACGATGGCTCAGTGATGTGAAAAAAAAAATTTAACAAGGCTACAGGAAATCCCATTCCAAAAGATGGCCTGTGGACTGTGCCAGCTCTTCCTACTTTCCAAAACATTTGTATCAACCATGAATTCCTGATATGAGTTCAGATATTCCATAGATGGTGAACTAATTCTTTTCAAGGTGACAGTCTTTTCAGTGTACAGTATATATCTTACTTAATGATAAGTATGCTCTTACAATAAAAGAAATACTTTTCAGCTTTTCTCAGGTACCTGAAAGGGAAAGTGGTCTGTCATGCTGATGATTAATGTATAAATAATGTCAATGTGTTTTTGGTGAAGACCTCCATGTTGCTGAAGGGAGCACACTGAGGATTGCTTTGGCTGACTAGGTGCATAGCACCATAGCTGTGGCTTGGGATTTATAATATAAACTCACAGATGAAGCTGGTGTCTTTAGAATGCTTGTAAACTGGTGCATACTGAACTAGTTAGAGAGCACATGAGCTGAGAGGCAGCAAGATATGGGGGGATTATATTCAGTCAGGTGCTTCACCTCACATGGTGTAGCCCACAGGAAAATTGTGAAACATTTGGTTTCATTGTGTTAATTATATGTAATAAACTCAGGCAACTGCAACTTGCTTCACTATTAGGGATCATGAAAAGCATACATCTGCATATGATTATGATTTGTCACCTCTTAGAGCATCAATCTTCATATACAGTACTTACACAAACTGAGGGCAAATTCCTGTGAATTTATATGAAATCTGAACCCAACTATTTTGGTCTATGTTTTATTTCTGTCTGTTTTGTGGGATGCATGACTTCAGTACACCCACATTTAATCTTGTTAGTGATTGCATGGTTACCAGGGAGTTTTGTTTGAGTTGTCAGTTCCTGGCAGGGGCAAGTATTACTGTGCGTTCCTGTTATACTCCAGTGGATATGACTTCCTTTGGGGGTTTTTCGGGGGCAGTGGTAGCCCAGGTGATGGGGAAAAGAAAAGTGGAAGCAAATGAAACTGAGCCCTCAACTGAGCTCATCATTTTGAATGTACGCAGGTATATTGATATCTGCGACGGCAGATGAGCGTTGGAACCAACAACAACAAGCATGGCCCATGTACGGAATGAGGCAAGTGATTTGTTACAGAAGTGAATAGATTTTGAGGGACTGGAGCTGGAACTGAACACTATTG
>NW_018128209.1:1015739-1019192 GCF_001952655.1 Monopterus albus
AGATGGAACATTGTGGGTGTGGTGTACACTTTGTAATAATTCTTTAGTATATTACTTGTGTGGTGTAGAAGATAATTATTTAAGAATGTAATTATGTAAGAATGTTAACACTCTGTTATAATTTTTTTAGTATATTACTTGTGTGGTGTAGAAGAGAATTATTTAGAATTATTTACTGCTTGCAAACCAATGATGGTAAGATGATGTCATGGGGTAGGACTGGATAAGTCTGACTTCTTCCTACTCCATTCAAGCATGTACTAGGTATAAGCAAATTGATATTGGATTATGTGTAAAATTATGTGTGTTGTCATATCAACTGTCTTTACATGCTTGAAAGAATAAATCAAATCAAATCAAATCAAATCAAATGTCATTCTTCAAAATGATCCAAGTGGTTCTTTAACTTCAGTGTGACAATATGAAAGCTTAGAGAATGAGAAAATAAAAAAGGAATTTGAACTCTTGATAATTGTCTCTAATCTGTCATCATGCTGAGTCCTACACCCAGAGAGATGTCAGCCATTGAAAGGGTGTTGATGCATTGCAGTTATGCCTTTAACAACAGAAGGCTCTTAATAAAACACTTAACTGTCATAAAGTACTTTTATTATAGTCCTACTCATGTCAAATTTCTGACACAGTGAAAGGAATCATTTCATTGGATTTGAAAGTATACAGTAAGAAGTGTTTTAGTTTACCATTGCACTAACTATCTTGCACTAACCTGCAGTAATTACTAAGCAATTTTTGTAACTGAATGATTTACTTATTCAAAAAGTGAATTTTGATCTGAACACACTGCACATCATTACAAACCAGAATGAAGTCTGCATTTTTATTTATAGCTTAATTTTATTTTATGCTGTGCAGTTACCTGTCCTCTCTATTGATGTAAAAATGATCATAATGTGGGAAGGCTTCATTTCCTTCTTTGTATTTTAGCTGGATATGCAGACTATATTCCTGGTAGCGGGTCAGTTTGTGTATAGGATAATCACCTTTATTGGCCAAGTATGTTACACACAAGGAATTTGTTTCCGGTATAGAACCGATGGCAGCCATCTGTGGTGCCAACTCAACCGATGGCTCTAACCATCAGGGGCAATGCGGGGGGGATTCAGTGTCATGTCCAAGGACACTTCGACATGTGGACTGCAGGCACCAAGATTGGAACCTTTAACCTTTCGGTTGGGAGATGACTGCTCTACCCACCGCATCACCGTCGCCTCCCTGAAGTTTGAAGAGAGGATGGTATAATATCATTCCCCAGCCAGTGTTCCCCAGACGGCTCTCCAAAGCCCTGGATTAGACACAAAGGCAGGGAAACAATAGAGCAAGAAAATAGTCTAACAAGGGGAATGACTTTGCATGCGACCTGCTTTGGAGTGTTTTTGGAGTTAATGTGAAAGTGGACCATAATTTAAAAAGTCACATTTATCATTCTGATGATCTAAGACAGTCCACTGAGTTTATGAAGTAAAATACACCCATCCCACAGGCAGTGGCCAGTCAACTGAGACGTTAATTTAACTAATATATCCCACCAGTGCTCCATCTGGACCTGCAACAGTAAAATTAAAATAGGCTTTTAGAGATGGGCACATTTTCTATATCATTTTTGGCAATGAAAAAACAGCACTGGATGATCATTAAGTAAAGCAGAATAAGCCCTCTGGGAAATATTATATTTAGAGGCAGAGATTTTTGGTACTATGCTACCTAAAATATAGGCAGGTAAAAATAATCAGTGAAAATGATGAGAACCAGATTTTGATTTTATAACCAACATGTACTAACATAGGCACATTACAAAAAGATGACTTGGCTGTTAGCTAGGAAATGTGCATAACAAGCCAGTGTCTGTCTGTATATGCTGCACAAAGGTTTTTGTGTAAAATGTCACCATGTTTTTAAAACAGCTTTCATGGATTGTGCAATTTTAATGTTCAGAGACCAGCGGAGTGTGTTGGTCAGTAAATGATTTAGTGTCATCTGCCTGCACACTATTTTCATATAGTAATAAATGGAGGCATGCCCTCCCCCTCATCATTTAAATGACATCTTTATAATGGTCCAAGTGGTTCCTTAAATTCAGTGCTCAGGGATAATAAAGTTGCTCTTTCTTTTCCACTACCAAGAAAATATTCCAGTCCGGCTGTACTGTATGTTGAAGGTAAATAGTACTAGAACATTAACATCCAATACTAGCAGACAGCAGATAGAAAACAGTAACTGGAATTAGGAATACACATTTCAAGCAATTTTTCTTATTAGTAGTTGGCCACATCAACAATCAGTCCTCAATTAATTGTCAACAATTTATGAAACAGGCCTGTGATCCTGGACCAAAGTTACAGTGGCGCAAACATAGTCACATTTTTTTTTTCTTTTTGGCATGCCAATTTTTTTTTAATTGTATAAAAGGGCATATGAGGTCCATAGTAGTTTGATATTGAGTGATAAAGACTTTGGAGTTTTGCTGTCTGTGGGGTTTTTCCCTCCATTTCTGCCAAAAAAAAAAAACAAGAAAGTTTGTTACAATGCCTGATATTTTTGTACAAATGATAACAGAGCAAATTAATAAAATGTTTACTTCACAAAAATAATGAAAATGAACAAATATTTACATACCCTTTCCTCTGTAGCCATAAAATGAATGACAATAAATGTCAGGTCCGCTCGGCGCGACCTGCCTCTCTTCCACCTTTCTCTCCCCTGCTCTCTCGACCTGCGGGATCTGCACCTCAGCTGTGTTGCATTTGGTAATTAGCGACTCGTTTGTTGGTGCACACAGCTGGGGTGCATCCCTATGATTACCTTCCTCCTTATTTATACATGGTCGTCCCTGGTCTCCTCTGTCGTCTTTGCCCAGCCCTGGTTGTATGTATTCATTGACTCTGTTCCTTTTTGTGATCCCCACCAATAAACCACTTGTATTTTACTAGCACCTTGGTCAGCACTCTTGAGTCCTAGCTCAGTTCTCCCTCACCCTCCTGGTGAGGGGGACTAAACCATAAAAGAATGCTCCAGCCAACAATGGACTCAGCTGGCTCAGGTGCTAGCCTTCCCTCGTCTTCATTCACCAGCCATAGTTTGAATCAGCCCCGGTCACACTTTTCTGAGACCTACCTTAGCCCAACAGAAACCCAGGACATTTACCGACAGATAAAGAATCAAATCTTTACCCCTTTTTCGTTTCTCCGTGAGGTAGCTCCCAAGCCCTCACCTCCACAGACTATTTTTCCCTCCATGCGGCTGGGCTCTTTTTTTCTGTTTCCTGTTCATGAGCCTGCTCCAGTTTCCACCAGTTTTTCATCATCATGGTACGCATTTGGCCCTTTGTCCAGGTGGTCCTGGAGGGGGATGGAGCAGGAGGAAGGGTCGACGCCAGCCAGCTCCCCAGCAGTCCAAGCCATCGCTGCAGCCTCAGCCCCAGCAGTCCCAGCCATC
>NW_018128209.1:1019425-1028175 GCF_001952655.1 Monopterus albus
CCATCTTTCCACCTGCCGCAGCCCTCGTCTCGGCCAGACCTCCAGCTAGCGCAGCCCTCATCTCCTTCGGTTCCTGTTCCTGTCTCCGAGCGGGTCAGCCGGTGCACCGTCGCCACCCCATCTCCAGTTCCTGTCTCTGGGTGGGTTGACCCGCGCGCTGATGGCCCCTTATTGTCAGTTCCAGTTCCTGTTTCCGGGCGGGTCGTCCTCCCGAACGGCCGCTACGCTCTCAAGCCTGGCACCGGGGTCGTCCTACTGAATGGCTGCTATGCTCTTACCTTCCTCCTTATTTATACCTCTGGCAGACGCTCCGTTTTTGCCGGAGCACTAACAGAACTTACACCAAAATACCTGTATTAATGGTATGTGTGATACATCATTTTGATTTCCACGCTGACAGTTCCTGTGCTGTAGATTTCATTTTGTACGTTGGTTATATGTTGTTTTGTGTTATACATTTATAGAAGTCCACGCTGACAGTTCCTGTGCTGTGGATCTCTTTGTATGTTTTGTTTCCATGAGTTTAGCAATGCATAATTAGATTTCAATGCTGACAGTTCCTGTGCTGTTGATTTCTTTTGTCGTTCGCCACTCTCTTATTTTTCACTTGTCCGTCCTCATCCTCCTACTCTCCTGGTTTCTGCCATTAGCCTGTCTACTCCCCTGGTCATCCCGTTCTCCTCAGCCGTCTTTGCCCAGTTTGTATGTATTCATTGACTCTGTTCCTTTTTGTGATCCCCACCGATAAACCACCTGTTTTTTACTAGCACCTGGGTCAGCACTCTTGAGTCCTAGCTCAGTTCTCCCTCACCCTCCTGGTGAGGGGGACTAAACCATAACAATAAATTAGTGAAAAATCCCCCAGCAGGGTAGGAAACCTAGAAACATACGTTCTAATAGACTGAGTCATACCTCTTTGAACTCGTAATTTCATTGCGAAGAAGGTAGGCTGTCGCTCACCAAGTTGGTTGGCTTAATACACCGGTCAGTGGTCTGACTAACCAATGTAAGAGCTATATACATGTAATTACTGTAGGCATTTTGTTTATGTGTTTAATCTAGCAAAAATTATAACATGGTGCTGGGTTAGAGTTAGCAGTGGACCAGAAAATAAGAAAAATTTTAAAACAAGAAAGAATAAAGACTGCAGACTGCAAACAGCACTACTACTGCTTTAGATTTTTTTCCTCATGACAGCATGTTTGATGGACTAACTCTTGGGTGTATCTTGTTCATTTGAATATTGTGATAAAACTATGTCCAGCTATGGCCATTTGGATGCACATCTCGGCTACAAACAGCAGAGACATGTAAGACTCAGCTTTTCTGTTTTGTGTGCTATAATGCTGCAAAATGGGATAGGTGACTGTTACAATGATATGTGGACCCTAAAATGCTCTTTAGACTTATTAGACATAGAGCTTTCTAACCGTGCATAGCATGTTGAAGCTTTGTTAAGAAAAAGTACAAATAAAAATAAGATTGATGCATTTGTAGCTCTTGGTATCAGGTAACCTGACATGGAGAACTGAGTAGCAGCTGGTTGTCTATGCCTGTAAGATTCTGTTAGTTAAGGCAATGTGACCTTAGAATAGCATTGAGCATCCAAAATGGACATTGAGAGCCATCAGTAAGATCAGTTTAAATTATATCCATTGTCTTTGGCTTTAATTTTGAGATTTGACTTTAATTAAATCACTAATTGCTTTTAAGTAATTAGTTCCCAGTAGTTAGGTGTTATCGCTATGAGGAAAATTGGTCTAGTTTTCAGATGAACCCTTATATAATATTTTAAAAGAATTCTCATTTCTTTAGCATAATTTAAAGACAGATTTATTTTATCTCTGATATAATATATTATTTTTAATACAGTGAGTGTACCCTTTTATTGTTTTCTGTGGTTGAAGCAGTGACCTCCTCTGAGACAGTTACAGTATGGCTCAAATACTGCATAGAAGCAAATTCAGAAGCTTGTAGAATATATGTCAGTGAGCACTGAAGCTATTCTGGTAGTTCATGTAAGGCTAAGTAAGACCTTTTTTTTAACAAATTTGTTAATCATCTGTACATTTGGACATGGTAGAATATAAGGACATAGGTACAGAAAGGTAAAAAGATCTGTCAAGGACATAAGTGAGTTGAGCTGCGCTGATACCAGGTGAAGGCACATTAATACAGATATGATTTTACAAAGGAAACCACAGTGTTAAATGAAAACAGCATGCTGTGGGTGTGATGGACATTATCTCTCAGGAACAAGAGACTGCTTAGAGGAGAAATGTAATATGGCTTTGGTTCTTGAAACTCAGTGGCTGTCACAAATGGATGAGAGAGGTAGACTTACAGTGTGAGAATTTATGGTATATGTTAGCTTACAGTCACTAAGCATGGAACCATAAAGAGGGCTTATTCATATAACATTTTCAAGGTATAATGGTGAGTTATCTATATCTGTAGAAGTTAAACCCTCGACCCATTTAAAGACAAGGACACATTTTTTCCTTCTGAACCTCTGAATTCTTAGTCACTTTGTCCAGATGTCAGACTCTTTTATTGGTATTAAGTGCGATTGAATAGATAGTGAAAGCCTCGGAGCAGTTATCATTTGGACAGCAGGCCTGGGGTTCAACATTTTGATTAACACAGCTTCTGACTATATGTAGTGTGGACAGGGCAGTGAAGCATTTTAGTGGGTACGTTATCTGCCAGCTACAGGGCCCCCGTACTCCCACGCACCATCTGGAGCCAAATATTTGTCCATGTGTAAAAATATTGTTCTTGAAAGAGATTTTGAACCTTTTTTTGTGTGTGTGTTGCACTCTTTGTTTGCAGTCACAGTCCTCTCTGTATTTTGTTTTGCAGTCTGAGCTGTAGCAATTGATTTGTTGTCATGGTTCAGAGACAAATTGCTATTTTGTTCAATCAAAAACCCAAACAAGCCTTGCTTGTTTGTTCTGTGTAATTTGACATAATTCAAAAGGCTTGTGGGTATATGTTTTTTTTATGTTTTTCTCTATTGTGCGATTGTAGGATAAGTTCTATTGAAAAAACACATTACTGAAATGTGAGCCCATACAAAACAAAAGCCAAAGGTGTTAAAACATGATTGTTCCAGCCAAAAAACTGAAAGAAAGATAGTCTTTTGTGTTATAATGTCCATCCATCCATTTTCCTCCGCTTATCCGGAGTCGGGTCACGGGGGCAGCAGTCTAAGCAAAGATGCCCAGACTTCCCTCTCTCCAGACACTTCCTCCAGCTCCTCCGGCGCCGGGGCCTTCCCCGCCCCAGCCGAGAGACATAGTCTCTCCAGCGTGTCCTGGGTCTTCCCCGGGGCCTCCTCCTAGTGGGACATGCCCGGAACACCTCCCTAGGAAGGTGTTCTAATGTATTATAACCAATTTGTGTTTTGGGGCTTGCACTTTTTACTTTCATCTACACATGCATTTCTCTAAGATGAGAGACAATTTTAATCTAGTGGACTGATACTAACAGTAGTGCTCTGTGGGTCACTGAAGTACATGACTTGTGTGTTTGTGCAAGAGTGTATGTTTATAAATGTGTGGGAGTATGACGGGCAGAGGAAGCAAGAACAGGTGCAATAACAGCAGGGGGTGGGTAGAGTACATGAAGGCAGCCAAATACAACAACACAGGTCGCCTGGGATCACAGGCCAGCTAATCTCCCACAACTCTCAATATCAAACCACTCATGGATAGTTACTGGAACTTCCTGTCCAGTTGAAAAAACTGAGCCATACTACATGTACTCATTCAGAGATTCAAGATTCAAAGTGTTTATTGTCATATGCATAGTACAGAAATGTGTTTCCCAGAACAATGAAATTCTTACTTTGCTGTCCACCCTGAATGCCAAACAACACAACTGTAATGTAAAGTGGATAAACAGTAGCACAAAAACTAAACTGTCTTACTTTGCCTTCCACACTGAGTGCCAAACAACACAAGTGAAATATAAAGTAGGTAAACAGTATGTCAGGTTTGCCCGGCTGCACCGACTTTCTCACTCCCCTCTCTCTGTTTTCACTCCCTTACCCTGATCACGTTTTCCTTCACACCTGTTTCTTAACCCCAGATTACCACCAGCTGCACCTGATTTGTTTCTCCCTATTTAGTCCCTGCTCTTCGTGCACTCCCCTGCCAGTTCTTTCCAGCATTTTGTCTAGCTCGTTGTTACCCATCGCTCCTTTGACTCTATGTTAGTTTGTTCTTGCCTCCTTTTGTGACTCGCTCACTTCCGTGTTCGAGCCAACCTAACACAGTACGACAAGGTCTAAAGGCACTTTAACTAGTGAGTAAAAAGAAATAAGTATATAAAAATATAATGAAGATCATAATGATGTACCCTAACCTTACCATCTGTAGAACTCACCATTTTGTACTCTCTCCATCCATGATGGTTGATGGAGCTTTTTCTTCAATGCTGCAGCACAGTCCACCCACCACCTCTAGTCTGCATTTCACAGGACACCTTTGGAAATAAAGGAAGGTTACAAGCTTTTAACCCTTAAGCCACTGTAACCGAAGTTGGTGCTTTTTCACTACTAAACAAAATGTGAATATATCAGAAAGAGTTAACTATCAAAAGCTGGCATTGAATGAAGTGTAGAGTGGGTTTATTAAAGACTTTTTTTAAAAATATTCTCTAAATATTAACACAAAGTTGGGGATGTGTATGTAATAAAAACTAAATAAAAATCCTTTATTTTAATATGAGTTTAAACAAATGCCAAGACAGATTTTTAATCCCGCTTTTTATTTTGGTCTGTTTAACCTTAATGGCTAATTAATCCTGAGTGTGTACTACATCTGTCAGTTAAATAAGATTAAAGACAAAATGTTATATGTTGCAGCACCAGTGAGGTCTACAAAAAAATGAAAAAAGCAGAGTGAAAACTGGCAAAAATGACAAGGAAATAAAGCAAACTCTAGCATTTGTTATTTGAAGGGTACCTTGAAAGCCTCAGGAATAAGGGGGGAACCCAACATTTCAGGGTGTCACACAATAATATGATCCAAGTGAGAAGCAAAAACCAACACAGCATGTTCTCTCATCCCCTTGAGTGGGAGTTGAGGAGGAGGTCTTTGGTTACACGCTCTTTCTTACTTGACTGCACATTTTATCATATGTAGCTATGTTTGGAAGAAGTAATAGGAATGAATTGCGCTTATTCATGTAGTGACAGAATTTGAGATTTAGCTTTGTTAGATGGACTTGTTTAACAGGACATACAATACTTCAGCTTCCCTTAGGTATCATGAGTAAATGACTGAATTTCTTCCATGGGTGTTGAGATTAAATCCATTTTGTTACCAAGATCCCTTTTTAATTGAACAAGTATATTTATATTTAAGATATCTTGAAATTTTGAGGTTTTCATATTCACTTTGTTGGAACCTCTATACAATGCTGTCACATCAAATTATACATATTGTCAATGACATTTCTGACTCAGTAACAATCTCTACAACCTGCAGTGTGAGTAATGAAAATGAATTGATTTGCTTGGCTGGTTGCTCGACTATCTTCCACCAAACAAACCAGCATGGCCTGTCTCAAGAGTCACGCAGTATGTGGCATGTGTACAGAATGCCAAAGGGCCCCTCTGTTTTGACATCTTAACTGGCCATTTTCTGCTAGAAATGAAATGAGACTTTCAAGCACCTGCCCAGAATAGGAAAGCCAAATCAAGGTCAAAAGACCCTAAGGTGTTTTTACTTCAGAAAACAGATGATGTGATTATCCTCAGGCACATTGTCAATGTTTTAGTCTTAAAAACATCACACTATCATACAAAACAGGTTTCAGAAATATAATTCACAATTTAATTATTTCGTAACTGTTATTTTACACTGATACATATTTAATACTCCAAATGTACTTATTATTTGATAGCAAGTCACTTAGGGCCAAATCCTTTACATGAAAATGCAGCATTCTTGACAACTTCAGCATTATTGTGATACATGTAGATATTTTCAGGGGACCACCTGGAGATAAAATAAATAATTTTGAATATTTGTTTAGAGAAAAGCCCTAATGTGTTTAATTTTATGAGGCCTGTGCATATGTAGGTCTCAAAAGTGTGCATAACAACTTTATGAAATACAAAAAAAAAAAAAAAAACCCACACACACAGATACACCGAGTTATTTTGTTTGTCAACATCAATATTCAGAACCTTGGTGATAAAATTTTAGATGGACACCTAGATAATGGTCTCCACACACACATGCACATGTCTTTTGTTTATGGACCAAATGGAAGAACCTGCTTTCTGCTTTGAAAACGGTGCCATTTGTATCTGCCCCACATTTATGTAGCCACCCAGCTTGCCAACCATATTGGAATTAGATGGCATAGATTGAAAGCAGAAATGATTTGGGGAGTACTAACTTGCATCAGTAGAAACATTTTTTTGGCCTCAGTTGGAAGAAAACACATGGCACCGGAGCCTAACATCTGGCTGCTTTGTCCACAGGAAATGAAGAGGAAGAACAGGGGAAACCATAGGTGGTTGGGCATGAGGAAAAACTAGATGAGCAAACTAGGCTGAAAGTAATGAATAACAAAAAGCTATTTAACACCATCTTTTTTCTTGTTAGCTGAAGATCTCAGCCAAGAATGCTAGCTGTGAAAGGATAACCTGCTGGTGTATGCCATGGTTGAGTCTAGCTACTTCTGGTCAATGGAGGTAGCTCCTAAACTTTTCTGGCTTTGCCTTCAACAGCACACATTCACTGAACATGAAGCCTGCAGGGCATAATATTCCTGTTGCTTATTATTTTAGCTCTCTGGAACCCAGCAAGGCATTTTCATCAACCTCTATACCAACCCCTTCCACTAATTACCATTGCACCAGACTAGTTTCTAATTCCACTGTTGACTGCAGTCCAAACAGTAATGATAAGTCCTCTGAATGTCATTAAGTAATGTGTGTGAACTTTACATTATGCAGGCTGGGCAAAAGTATGCAAAGTTAATAAAGTTGAAATGACTCCAGTGCTAAATACTGCAGGACAAAAGGATACATGTCTTACAAAGAAGTTTCATTTCACAGTCAGTGAGGTGATATTTACAGGAGAAAGCCAATGACCTATAAAGCCTTACTACCTTGACAGTCTGGGTGGAGTTTGGGAGGCGTCCACTCTCTGTAACTCTAGAGGGCAGGATCACTGCACAGTCCCTGAAATGAACTGGCTCCTCCTTGGGCATATTGGAGATTTCTGCAAAAACATGCAGGCATGTATTCACTGATGGCAACTATATGTATTTGCACATAAATCACAACCCTATATGTGAGTTCTCTCGTAATGTTAAACTCTTAAGCCTGCTATGTGTAGTGCATGTGTGCTCGTAGCATGTTTGTTATTTGAATTACAGTGCAAGTCTCCTTTTGCCTAAATTCTGCTGCTAATTGATACTGTTAATGTTGCACAGAGGATTCATAGGAATGAAAATTCTAAATTCTCTGCTGTATACTGTATTAGTGAGGCAGTGCTCTGTCTTGTAGGACCCATTCCATATTCACAAGTATGTTAATCTCTTGGAATGACAAAACATTTGTCTTATTTGTATCTCTTGTTTAAAACTCCTCATTTTGGCAGCAGATTTGGCAGCTAGCTGGCCTACAATAACATCCGCATTTTTCCGTCCTCTGATTGGTTGGTCAGAGCAAAACTAGAAAAGGACTTGGAACTGAAATGCAGAGATCACCTCTATGACAGTCATTGAAGCCTTCTTGTGCAAAGAAAGGAGTATGGATTTTGTCTATAAATGGCATCTCTGGTGAGTATGATGTATTTAATTTAAACTTCATATGTTTTTGTTATGTTTAGATAAACATTGATTCTGAACTGCTCCGGATGATGTACGTGGCACAGTTGCGGCTGTAGCGTAGAGGTCTGGAGTTGTCTTAACTGGGTTTCTTGCTTTAGTAAAAGTGGTATTCACCCTCAATACACAAAATACCCCTCTCTCTCTGTAATCCCACATTAATTATATTGCATTTTTGTATAGTATTGATGGTTTCTGTAATTGCGACGTGGTAGTGGTGGTATTAAGAGGTGAATTAAGTTGGATAAGTCCCCACTGAAGGCCCAGGTATGAAATGCACGGCCCGCCACTGATTATATTATATAAAGTGGTAAGATGCATGTTGGATGGTATCATGGTGAATGGAGCAGGTGGGGAATCCATCCAGTCAGCATTTATTTTTTACAGTGGAGGTTGTAGGAAGGGGTCAACTAATAGAAATCAGGACAGTCTCATTGAGCTTACAACATGACAATAAAACCCTGTAATACAGCAGCCATGCATGTTAAGCTTCTTGATCATAGCCATAAGGTAACAATCTGACAGTGTGTGTCTGTCTGTCACACCCCTGACTCCAAATCAAGATCATAAATCCCTACAGACTGATCTTTATGGCTTTGACTGATGACTCTGTAGAAGTCATTTTCTTGAAACAATTCACCCACCCACACAGAACAAGCTACTTTTCAGCCCTGCATGCATGTATTGGCTCCACTAAATGTGTATCCTCAGTCTCTCAAGACATTGGCTTAGTATGTGGCCTGGAAAGTTGGATTAGTTCAGTTATGCCATGCAAGGTGGTGTGACAGAGAAACGGACTCAGAGGGCTGACTTCACCACTTTAATAGTGCTGTACAAGGCAAGGAGTGCAATAAATGTGACAAATACCGATTCAAGCTTGGGGGGGGGGATCTTCA
>NW_018128209.1:1028290-1029344 GCF_001952655.1 Monopterus albus
GGTGTCATGTGACATCTCGCTGCACGCGTCATCAGGTGCGGAGGGGTACTATAAAGCCACCCAAAATGATGCGCAACATGTGGGTTTGCCGGCGTAGTAGGTGTGTGCGTAGTTGCTGTCGGATCATTGCTGCTGGTGAATGATCACCTTGGAGCCAGCTAGGAATAAAAATGATTGATTCTCCATCCCTTGTATTTATTCACACCCTGTCCTAGTTACATACGCACATATTACCATCCTAGCACATCCTCTGTTTCCCCAAGCACGCCTTCTCCCACCTACTACACTACATACTTTCATAGACTGGACTGACCAATCAATCTTTACAAACATTTTCACATCATTCACATAAAGCTTAGTTACACCCATCACATAATTCAGACATTGTTCTGCTGCATACTATTTCACCACCAGATGGCACTAAACCGAACCTTTGAATGAATGAACCAATACTCGATACAAATGATGAAGTGGTTCGATACAGGTGTCATGGTGTCAATTGGACATCACTAGTCAGAGCTAGAATCACAGGTACAGGAAAAATGCTGGAAAGTCTGAACAGGAGTTAGAACAATCTGGCAGCTTCTTGGTAGGGGGAAGATGCCTATATGCTGTTGTAAGCAGGTGTGAGTAATGAGAAGCAGGTGAAACCAGTGTGGGTGATGAGATAAAGTTCCTGGGAGCAGTGGCGGTTCTACATTGAATTACTCCCTGGGCGAGACCCCCCTCGGTTTGTCCTTTGTGATAGCATTGGTGTGTGTGTATTTTCTTTCTGATTTGTGTATTATGTTACGTAAATAAAAATGCAAAATAAAGTACTCATTATACAGAATGGCACATTTACATTAAGAGTTAAAAGGCATATCTTGGTCAAAAATGACTCCAAGGTTCCTGCTTTCATGTTCAATGTCAAAATAAAAATAAACTGTGAAATTTGCTATTTGTTCTGCCTTGTACATAAAAGCACAAAACATTTTCAAGTCAGGTGTTCAAGCAGTTTTCCTATACAAATTAAGAGCAAAATACAAATATAACTTAAGATATGTGAAAAAAA
>NW_018128209.1:1030204-1036075 GCF_001952655.1 Monopterus albus
GGGGGGGACTCTTCCGCGAACCACTGCCTCGAGGCTTCTATCGTTGCCAAAAAGACACGTGACTGATGACGTCCGACGCAAAAACAGCTGGCCTGAGTGACTCCCGTGACCAGTTCAGACCGTCGATATGGTGTCATGTGACATCTCGCTGCACGCGTCATCAGGTGCGGAGGGGTACTATAAAGCCACCCAAGATGATGCGCAACATGTGGGTTTGCCGGCGTAGTAGGTGTGTGCGTAGTTGCTGTCGGTATGATCACTGCTGCTAATGATCACCTTGGAGCCAGCTAGGAATAAAAATGATTGATTCTCCATCCCTTGTATTTATTCACACCCTGTCCTAGTTACATACGCACATATTACCATCCTAGCACATCCTCTGTTTCCCCAAGCACGCCTTCTCCCACCTACTACACTACATACTTTCATAGACTGGACTGACCAATCAATCTTTACAAACATTTTCACATCATTCACATAAAGCTTAGTTACACCCATCACATAATTCAGACATTGTTCTGCTGCATACTATTTCACCACCAGATGGCACTAAACCGAACCTTTGAATGAATGAACCAATACTCGATACAAATGATGAAGTGGTTCGATACAGGTGTCATGGTGTCAATTGGACATCACTAGTGTCGACCACAGGAAGGTAGGATGAAGGTAGTTGCTGGACCGAGCTGCGGAGTGTGGAGATCACTCACTGGCTGGTCAAGTAAAGGCGGTTGAGGCTGAAGAGAAGGGATAAGGCAGAAGGTGACGATGAGCAGAGAGGAACAGAAGGAGAGCACCGACCTGGCTGGTGAATGACAGTCTGGTAGCAGAATGGAGAAGGTCTGAAGGTTAACAGTTCCGTGTGGTGGTATGAGTCCAAGTAAGAGGGCTGAAGGCAAGAACGGGCAAGGAGAAGGCTGAGGAGGAGGCCAACTGAAACAGTCACACCAAAAAGGCAGATAACAGTCTCTAAAAGAACAAATATGGCACTAGTTGTCTGGTTGGATACAAGAACATGTACATGAACATGTTCATATCGATTGGAGTCATTGAACATATTCATTTTCAGTTGTTTCAGTAGAAGGACCTGTTTCATACACATCCATGTGCGATACTGAATACAGTATTACACGTTTGTAGGCCTTTATATTTTGCAAGTGTAAAGTAGCCTTTTCCTGAGAGAGGACCACAGGAAGATTTATGTTTTATGTTTACTGTAGCAGCCCCAGAGTCATGTTTGGAATCAGTATAATACAAGCAGCAGCTAAGTGAGCAAATAAAATAGCATCACCTACAGTAACTAAAGCCTTACAAATAGAAAATCCAAGTAAAAATCCATATTATGGTAGCTGTATTGTAGTTCTAGGCTAAAGGGTGATCTCTAGAAAGAGCAGCCACAGCAGTACATAATGATGTCCAGATCTTAGAACAAAATGTATTTAACCACTTAACCATTTTACTCTAGTTCCAGCATCTAGTACTTAAGCTAACATAATGGATCTACTGTAAAAGTGAAGTGCCTAGCAAAACCACCCTGGAAGTCTTGAAGTGTATAAAATGTACTTGCCTGAATAATCTTTTGAAGTGTGTGAACACTCACCTGTTTTTCTCACTGAGGCGTGACATTTCCTGAGTCTGCAGGAGAATATGTTTCTCCAGCTGGTTAGTGAAGAGCGACTACTCAAGCAGCTGGATCTCAAGGTGACTTATTTGGTTTAACGCCTACAGATAAATAAAACAGAAGAATAACTCTATTCTGCACAGGCAGAAGTATGGATGGGAGTGATGAGAGATGCTGATGATACTGATGTTGGGGAAAAATAGCTTAGTTGAAATCATAAAAAGGAACTTTGGGGATATGCAGTCATATTAAATATCACAAGGCTCATAATGCTCATTCTTTGAATTAATTCTTACTGTGAAAACCTGAGCAGGAACTATCTCATACGCACCTGTGACATGTTTTGAAGTTACAGTTAAAACAAAAATGTGAACAAAGCGGCTCAGATATTTGTACAGGTTGTGGCTTCATAGGGACTTTGATAAGAGAAAAAGAAAGCCTGAGGACCAAAACAAGCCCAATCTGTAATGACAGCTCTGTGGCATGATTGAAGAGACATCTGTGTTGTGCTGCTGAGCTTTGTTTTAATTGGCTTGTTGTCAGACACCAAGCTCACCTCATTGTGTCAATCAGAGCCTGTAGAACCAAATACCAGCTGTTTTAAAGCGATTGCCGCCACCTTGGGGCATGGCTTCTCAGTGGGATACATCTGAGTAGTATTTAATTAGCAATTTGCCAAGTCTTTTGCAAATGAAATCATTTGTTTTTGCATGGTTGTTCATTTGGATTGGCTGCAACCAAGTTGTCCCAGGTTCACCGAAATGCTTCCTGTTGGGCTCACCTGGGTCTCAACATCGGTCAGTTTGTGAGCCTGCTCCATTGATTGGTTGAGAAGATTGGTTCCATCTCAAACATGGCAGCTGGGTGTGCACCACTGTTCACTTCATTTCCTCCATCCCAGAGTGCACATTCTCCTGAATGAAATTCTCCAGCTGTAAAGAGAATAAGCAAACACCGAGAATGTTATCCACAATGTCACATTGTGGTGTTAACCATATTTTTGGAGGTAATGTCCCTGTATGTTTATTGACTTCTCGATGCAATGAGAAAGTGCCAGCCTTAGTGATCTATCTTTGTCACCTCTATCTTCTCAGGTACTGAGACAAAGTCATGAAATTCAGTGTCCTCAGGGCAATGCCAATGTCTCGCTACCCATCTATCCATCTGCAGGTCTACCTCAGGCAAATATCGACCTCACATTAATAAAATGATGCAGTATATAGGCATTTCAGTGGGATTTTAGAAAGAGCAGATGGTATTTATACGCTGGATGTCAGGGATAGTCACCTGTGCTTTGTAATCAATCATGAGCTCAGAGAAAGAAGCACTGGCAAACACCCGTCATACATTACAGCTGGAGTAAAAATTGGATGGCACACATCTTACTTCAATAGATTTTCTTTTTAATGTGGTCAGTTTTAGCAAATGGCATCTGAAAGACAAATTTGGCTTTTTCTGCCATCAACAACGGAATATTGTTTGATGTTTAACGAGCAATGGCATTTGTCATTGCAATAAAGCAAAGTAGAGTATTGAACTGGTGAACATTAATATCTAGTACTTTGCTTGGGGATTTATAGCTTTTCTTGGGGATATTTGTTAAACCATATAACTGCAAAATGAAGTCTGTATGGAGAAAGTTTTCAAAATTATCTAACTAGTGAGTGGCTATCCACAAAAACTGAAGAGAATTCAAACGACTGATTGTTTATTTCCATTACAAATGCCCATCTCAGGGAGGAAAGAGATTATGATAATGCACTGCCACCACAGAGGGGTTTTTCTATTTTTATGAAGAAAAAAAACTAATCCAAGTGGGCAAATAGAGATGAATCTGCAATTAAATTCTTTGTCTGCTAGTAATCTTTCACTCTTTGTCTCTTACTTCTTTTTGATCTCTCTCACTAACTCCTTCTTTGTTTAAAACTCTTCCTGTTCCTTCCTCTTGCACTCTAAATCCATTTCTCATATTTAGCTACTTTAGGACAATTGAGACAGCAGAAAAAAATGAGATTATGAAGCAACTCAAAGCAAACTCCAAAAGAGGAACTAAAGGTCCCTGCATCATAAACAGCCTTCTATACAGAAGTCACAGTTTAATACAGTATTTTGTGATATAGGCCACTCTCAAGCTCTTAATACACACCATCTCCCACTGCAAATTGCATTAACTGCAGCTGTGTCATCCACTGCGCTATGCAGCCAGTTAATAAATCTGTAATGTAATTCTGTCTTATTGTGTCTAAAAGGGACAAAGAAGGATCATTGCTGCAAAAATTATAGGAGTTGTCAGTTGACGTATTAATTTTTGAGCCAATTGGCACATTTGTTCTTAGCTACAATTAAAGAGGATGGGAGAAGCATTTAAGTTGTGTGTCTGCTGGCAAATAATATGATATTAACTTCTAGATTAATGTAGTGTATATACTGTATGAATGCTAATGAGTGTGATGCTCTAAACATGGTGCATTTACCCCAACTTCAACACAGTGTGATGCCAACTTCACATTTCTCTATAGCAAATGAGTGGCCAAACAAACAAAACAACAAAATATGTGCATGCCTAGATACAGGACCACTAGAAGCACTTAATAAAATATGTTTTGTTCTAATGAGGATGATAGTCAACACTCATTTTAGATTCTTTACAATGGAAAGAGGTGCATTTTTAAGGAAAGAAAAATGGAGACCAGTTGGATAGCATGTAAAGAGTAATCTGAGCAAGACATTTTAGTAATGGCCTAATAAAACATTACTTGGCTAGGAAATGACATCACCAGGGGTAACCAGGCCACCTTGATCTCTGGGAAATTCTTTTGTATTGGCATAATCTGCACAGGCTCTTAAAAGTAGTACTAACAAAAGCACACTCATATCCAACTCCTGAGGGCAGCATTGGACTAAATGGGGGATTGTGTTTTGGGTTAGTGCAAAGAGAACAAGCACTAGTTCTGCTTGGAAACACCAAAGGGGTACTCTGGAACACCTAATGCAGTCCTGTTGCACTCGTACATTATAAATTCCTCTGTGGAATATGGTGGATTAATAAGTTCATGTCTGTGTGTGTGTGTGTGTGTGTTTTTGTATTACTTACATCATGAGGACTGAAACCTGTTAATACACTCACACTGTGGGGACTCAGCCATCTTTGTGGGGACCAGAAGCTAGTCCCTAAGGTAAAATCACAGAATTTTAGGGTATCAACATGGTTAGGGTTAGGATGAGGTTAGGGTCAGGTTACTCACCAACACATATGCCTAACACTCTTCCATATACATGTCACCAGTTGCTCCCCACAATTATGCAGATTAAATTAATAAACTCCACAAGATGCTGAAAAGATTTGTCATCTGGAGTCAGAGGTCAGTATACCCTCATGCATATCTAAAAGGGGCTCTGTAGGGTCATGCTATCTGCGATCATTTATGCATCACTATGGCCTGGTGGAAGATAGATGGTATCCTTGTCTTCATTCTAGATATTATGTGGCAAAGCTTGCAACAGGGTGAGGTATGTGTCAGCAGAAATTAAACTGTAATTAAACTGCATCTCTTTCATGACAACAAGAGAGGATACTGTATACTGTATTACATGCTCCAGAGAATATGCCCAATGTATAATACTGAGCACCCACAATATGTGATTTTTAAAATTTTTCTATTATACAGTTTAGCCCAGACTTTGTGGATTGTGTGCAGGAATGTGCGCATGATGAAAAGTGTGTGTACTCTCTCACTGTCTCTGTCTCTTCCTGTTTCTCAAAAATACACATTGTGGCCTCATGGGATGCTTCCCGTAGAACCTAGATCTCTTCATAGACTGATCATCAGTTAGTGTGCACAAGGGAAGTAAGTGCATTTCTGACTGTATGTCAGGAGAGCATTAGCAAGACAGAGTTTAAGATCAGATGGTCTATGAGTCAAGGTGTGAGATGAGACACATTCATCATCTCAGAGCTGCAGCATGGTCCAGATAAAAGTAACGAGGTTGGAAAGATAGAAACAGAAAAAAAGAATGGACAGAAAAACAGGCTGTTTTGTGGTGAGTGAGAGTGGGATGTGGCATGAGCACAGGAAGAGCTTTGGCATTTGCAATTCCTCGTTTTGAAATCCTGAAATAAAATCAAAATGTTAGCCTTCAGTTGACCCTTCTAATCGCTGAACACAGCACTTAAATCGAGCCAACAATTACTGTGTTCCTTAAATTCTTATTTATCGGAAAGATTTCAATTTGTTCATGTTAATGATGAA
>NW_018128209.1:1037101-1042028 GCF_001952655.1 Monopterus albus
TCTGATGAGCAGTCACCGGCCACATCAACCTGACCAGTGTTTGATTGTTTGTTGTGTCTTGTTGCTTTTCTTCTTTTGTTTCTCCTCTATCCACCCACCCCAACCGGTCGAGGCAGAAGGCCGCCCACCAAGAGCTGGGGTCTGTTGGAGGTTTCTTCCGTTAAAGGGAGTTTTTCCTCCCCACTGTTGCCAAGTGCTTGCTCAAGGGGTATTTGTTGGGGTTTCCCTATGTAAAAATAGTGATAACAGTAAGGTCTAGATCTTACTTTGTAACGTGTCCTGAGATGACTATTGTTGTGATTTGGCGCTGTACAAATAAAATTGATTTGATTTAAATATTCTGAAACAGATGCAGACTAGAACAGGGAAACAGGTGGAGAGGGGTGGCACGTGAGTCATTCTGCACTAGACAATGTCCCAACACTGATTTTGTATCCTGATGACCTAAGCAATGAAAACACCGTTGTGAAGCCACTTTTAATTGCACCATTTCATTTTAGTCTGTATAACCCAGGCTAAATTGAATTGCAAAGATAAAATAAGATAATCCTTTATTGTTATTGTAACACATACAATGAAATTTTAGAGTGACCTCCAGCTGGTGCAGCAATAGAAAAAAAGCATAACATATGAAATAAGACCATATAAAAAAAACATAACCGCTAGAAAAACCAAATAAAAAACAGACCTCTTACATCCCCCCTCACACACACAGGCATATTATATTTTAGCAGCATTGAGTGTGGTAACTGTTGTTGTGTAAAAACTGTTCTTGAATCTAGTGGTCCTTGGTTTGATTGCTCTGAACCTGATGGCAGCAGTTCAAAGAGTGAACGCCCTGCGTGTGAAGTGTCCCTAATGATGTTCTGGGCTTTTTTGAGGCAACAGGAACTGTGTAGTTCTTCCAGAGTGAGGAGAGGGCAGCCAATGATCTCCTGGGCCGTATTAATGACCCTCTGAGCCACTGTGCTGGTGCTATACCATACACATATACATTATGTAAGGATGCTCTCAATGAAACACTGACAGAAGGATGCCAGCAGTCTCTGGGAGATGTTGTTCTTCCTGAGCACCTGTAGGATTTACAGTTTCTGCTGGGCCTTTTTAAGCAGTTTAGAGGTATTCACACCCCAGGTCAGATCCTCCTCAATATGGACTCCCAGAAAGCGGAAGGCCGGCACCCTCTCCACATGGTCTCCACTGATATACAGTGGAAAGATGTTGTATTTCTTCCTCCTGTGTTTGACAATGACCCCCTTAGTCTCTGAGGTATTAAAGAGCAGATTGTTCTCTCTGCACCACACTATTAGTCTCTCCACCTCATCCCTGTAGGTAGTCTCATCCCCCCAATGATAAGCCCCACCACCGAGGTGTCATCAGCAAATTTTACAATGGTGTTGCCGTGGTGGGCGGGGGTGCAGTCGTGGGTGTACAGGGTGTAGAGCAGGGGGCTCAGGACACAGCCTTGTGGTGAGCCAGTGCTGAGGCTAAGAGCCGTGGAAGTGTGTGGGCCCACCGTCACCCTCTGGCTGTATCCATATGCAGGTGGAAAATTGAATTCCCAGGTCCACCAGCTTGTCCACCAGTTTGTGGGGGAGGATGTTGTTCAGTGCGGAGCTATAATCCACAAAGAGCAGCTGTGCATAGCTCTCCTGATGCTCCAAGTGGGATAGCACAGTGTGGAGGGCTGTGGCTATAGCGTCCTCTGTGGATCTATTTGCCCTGTATGCAAACTGGTGTGGGTTAGACGTTGGTGGGAGGAATGACATTATGTGTCCCCATACCAGTTTCTAAAAACACTTTATCACCACTGGAGTGAGTGCAACTGACCGGTAGTCATTGAGGCTGGTTATGTTTGGTTTCTTAGGCAGGGGAACTAGACCAGAGACTGGTTGAAGATCCTGGTGAAGACTCCAACCAGCTGGTTCGTGCAGTCCTTCAGCACACGTCTGGGGACGCCATCCAGTCCAGCAGCCTTCCTCAGGTTTACAGCCCGCAGCGTGCGCCTCACCTCATGCTTCCCTACTGTGAGGGTGGGGCCGCTGTGGGCCGCAGCGTGCAGTTTGGCTGTGTCTGGTTTGCTGCTCCTCAAAGCCAGCAAAAAATAGGTTCAGCCCCTCTGCCAGCGAGGCAACCTCTTCAGCTGCCCTGTGGTTGGTAAGATGCTGGACTCCATGCCACACCTGTTGCTGTCCAGATGGTCTTTGATCCTCTTCCTGTAGTCCAATTTGGCCTTTCTGATGCCTCTCTTTAGGTTAGCTCGGGTCGCGCTGTAGAGAGCCCTGTCCCCTGTCCTGAAGGTAGTGTTCCTCTCTTTCAGTAGCCACTTGACCTCCCAGTTCACCCAGGGCTTCTGGTTGGGGTAGACCCTTATGCGTTTGGCCACGATAACAGTGTCTATGCAGTTCTTAATATACGTAACACAGGACACTGTCTGTGAACACCTCCAGGTCTGGATCCCAGTTGGTCCTATCAAAACAGTCCTGTAGCTGCTGAGAGGCACCACCAGGCCAAGTTTTTACAGTCCTTGTGATGGTAGGAGCAGTTTTCCTGAGGGAGACATATGCAGGAAATAGAAACAGGGACAAGTGGTCAGACTGGCCCAGGTGTGGTAGTGGTCTGGCTCTATAGCCTAGCTTGATATTTGAATAAACCTTGCCCAGTGTGTTAGCTCATCTGGTAGCACACTTTACATGCTGGTCGAATTTGGGGAGTACTTTCTTTAAATCTGCATGATTGAAGTCCCCTGCTAGGATGTGCACAGCATCAGGATATCTGCTTGGCTGACTGCTAATACTGCCATATAAATGTCTGATAGCCAAGTTAGCATTAGCATCTGGCGGTATATACACATTTGTTATGAAGACCACATTGTGCTCTCTTGCAAGGTACATGGGCCTGCATTTGACAGTCAGATACTCCAAGTCTGGGGAGC
Source organism: Monopterus albus (assembly GCF_001952655.1). Lineage (NCBI taxonomy): Eukaryota > Metazoa > Chordata > Actinopteri > Synbranchiformes > Synbranchidae > Monopterus > Monopterus albus. The sequence goes on from NW_018128209.1 coordinate 1,040,037, forward strand.
AGTGACTGTGTACAGTCACTGTGTTCGTGCACCAGTTGTTATCAACGTAAATACATAGCCTCCTCCTCTGCTCTTACCTGAGTCGTTTGTCCTATCATGGTGCTGTACTATGTAGCCTGCTAACTTTGACAGCAGACTCCGGTATGTGTGGATGAAGCCAGGTCTCTGTGATCAGCAGAATGCAACTGTCCTTCATCATGTAATTGGTCGCAACCTGTAGCCTCAAATCATCCATCGTACTAATGAGTACTCTGGCATTCCTCACAAAAAGGCTGGGAAGCAGTGGTTTATGTGGCTGCCTCTGTAGCCTAGCTAACACTCCGGCCCTGCAACCTTGCTTCTGCTTTCTCTCCCTGCGGCGCCTACGCGTCCTTGCCGTGGGGATGGTAATCCACAGAGAACCGGGGGTCCTCACTATGCCCATTGGTATCCTGTGTGAGTGGAGAAACTCAGCTGTAGCTCTCTGCTCTTAGGTGTGAGTAGAAAAACTCAGCTGTAGCTCTCTGCTCTTAGCAAGTTCCTATCTTCAAGAGATTGTGCCAACTGTAGGTGTTTTTCACCCAGCAAAATGTACACAATATGGAAAACAACACGTACACAAAACACCAATCAAAACATCAACTGAAGGAGCACTGCCAGCGTGCACCGCCATCTTGCTCCCTAAAAGGCCAGCAGCCCAGTGAAGACTCATTCTAAAGTGTGTCTCCTGCAGATAAACAAATGTTTTTCACAGAAGACACATGCAAGCTGAGTTTGGTGCATTGTGTTCACCAACTCTCGCTTTATAGACTCGCAACAAGTTTCTGTGAACTTGTTGCCTGTGGGAGGGAGGGGGATAACACTCATTTAGAGGGTTTAACTGTGTGCGACATATCTGGCACTGTCTGATATTAGCAGACATAGTTCATCTTTTCTTTCTTCTCTTGCATGTAACAGGGATTTCTGGTGTCCCATTGGTCTAAAATACAGACCCACACTTATTGACCAGGTGTTGCTGTGGAGCCAGATTAGCATATACAGTAGCAAGCATCCAGGAAATCTGAACTAAAAATGACCGTAACAATAATGAACTCTTGTCAAAAGATGTTTTTGGATAGTGCCTGCCCTCACACACCCCCACAGCATTCTGCAGGCTTAAAAGTGATGTGACAAGCTAGTGTGACAGGTAGAGAAAGAATGAAAGGATGACAGAGGAGAAATTAGTTGTTTCAGTAAACAATTTACCACTGGGTGTTATTCTCCATAGCACTCTCCAGCTTCCTCTCCTGCCAAGAAGGCCTCTCCTTTTGGGCCTTACCCTGCTTGAACTGGCTCGAGTCATGCTCTGCCTGCTAGAGAGTGCTGGTGACCTGGAAATCTTTTAAGGGGTGGCAATGCTCCACCTCAGGGAGGATGAAGGTGTAGTTGCAGGGGCCGTGCTGCATGTGATGCTATTGGCGCTCTGAGCCAATTGCGGCAGCCAGCAGGTAGGCCAGGTAGGTGAGATCCAGGGCAAGCAGGCAGATCATGTCAGGGGAAAGAGACGGGAGGGAGAGAGGCGATCTCTATCTTTATCTATGGCTTGTTACCATGTCTCTCAAGACTCCTTCTTCCTTCTGTCTTCCCAGTTCAGCTCCTGCTGCTCCTTTACTCTAATTTATCACTTTCTCTTCCTCTCTTATGGCTTGTCCTCCTTTGTGCTGTTGCATTCAGAAGTCTTCTTCAGCCCTTTTTGTACTCCCATTGTTCCTTGTGAGGACAGATGGAAAGTCCTATTGTATGTAACTAAAACACTCAGCCAGCGCATGCAACTCAGTCCAGGAAACCAGTAGCAGTCTTCCCTCCCACCATTTATCTCTCCTCTCAAAAGTTGCTTTCCTCTCTGCCTTTTCTTCAAGCCGTTGGAGTCTGTGTGTTGGTCTGCAGGATAGGAGGGGGGTGGAGAATGGCCTGCTTCAGGATGTTGGCTGGAGTGGTAAAGCTCTTAAAGTACAGAGAGAGATATCATGTGTA
>NW_018128209.1:1042143-1045645 GCF_001952655.1 Monopterus albus
TTCACTTTGTCCTTTCTTCTTTCAGTCCTGCTATTTGCAGGGGTTAGAAGAGGAAGCTACAAAAAAGTACATCGTTTACCGCAAAGCCCAAACTCTTTCTGACAACTTTTTGCCCCCTCCCATTCTCTCTCCCTCTTTGCCCCTCAGTTGGTTTTTTGGTATGACCATACTTAAGTATGTTGTACAGGTCAGAAAAATAATTTAGAAAGTAAGTATTGTTAAAAAGGTTTTGTAAAAAAATGGGCAACCACTACTCTATGATAAAATAATGCATGGTGCACTCAGAAAGCTGTAACCCACACCCCACAGAACTTTCCAACATGATGACTAAAGGAAGGCAGTGAGTTTGAAATGTTTTAACATAGCCGTGTGTTGCCAAGGTCAAGAATGAACGCTCAAATAAATGTTTTCCTACACTATATAGCCATATAATATACAACATTATATAAACTAGACAACACAAAAGATACTACATTACACAATTCCATTGATACACATCACAGTATTCTGTTGTATAATGAAAGGGTGATGGTTAAAACCTTAGGGAGATAAAATAATTTTAAAAATTCTTTTTCTTCAGGCTGTGAAATGCTCTGACATATTTACTACTTCTATGACATTATCAAATTTTCTTCAAGTAAATGTTGAATTTTGTTTTGGTCTGGCAGTGTGTCAGATTTGTGGTATTTGATATTTATTCTGGATCTTCTCAAACTGCAGTGTAGCAAAACTATTGAATTGTCTTTACCTTCTGTTGTTAGCTGAGCTGGCAGTCTGTTTCTCTGCTAGGTTTGTCTGTGTTGAGTAGTGATGACAGTGAAACAATGGTCACTCAGTCTGTGGGCCTATATAATCATGGTATTTGGTAAATTCAAACTATAGTTTAAATTCTCCTTGCTTTTGGCATAAGAAAATTTATACCATGCAGCTGTTGTACCCTCTGCAGAACTTTTTGACTAATTCGTTTTTGATGTAGAGTAACTAATAGTGGAACTAATTTGATGTGCCACACAGTAGCTCTCTGCACCCTCAGCTTTTTTCTGAAGCATCTTTTCCAGATGGAAGCAGGTCAGCGCTGAAGAACATTGTCTGTTACCTCTCATTTCCACCGAATTTGGCTGCATTGTGTTCACTGGGACACAGTTACTGGAGCTGATCACTGCCAGTCTAGCCTATGCTTGTGATTCCACCGGGTGTGGGTGCGATGTGTCTCCAAAGTGGCCCAGATGTGGCTCTGTGTTCTGCTTTGCTGCACGTCTAGTCTTTTTTGATGGATGCAACTTCATCTTCAGCTAAGATACTGCACAGGCCCCTCAAGCTCCCAGGCATCTGGTAGAGGACCCGAGCTTGAAGGAATAAGACTGCCCGAAGTGGGGCCCCCTGTGCGGCCCCATCACTCAGCAGTGTCTCCGATCATTATGCATCAACTTATTATGACCCCAGTCATGCATGCACTGTATATACAGCAACCACCTTTGTGAACAAGGCAGGATTGGCTTATTTTCATTAGGAAATTGACTTCGTTGCATAGATGATGGTGATGATTTCACAAGTAGAGCTGTCAGTGTGTCATGCTCAGTGGAATACAAGAAAAACGGAATGTTTTACTTCGGCCTCAAGCTGTGGTATGGAGTTGTTTTATTCGGCATAGTGTCTCTTTGTAGATGCTGGTCAGACTCGTGTGTATTAAATTACTTCCCACTGCTGTTCCCACAGGAAGAATTCCCTGCCGTTTTCTATTTCTGCCAAAAAATATTAATAATCCAATGTCACTTTACGTTCAGTGATGACCCAGAATTGCAAAAATATGTAAACATGAGAACTGGAAAAAAAATTCACACTGAGATGTATTATTCACAAACACAAGCATGCTGTCATCACATGTGTAAAGCATATTTATAGGTGAGACTTATAGGAGGTGAGATAGTGATTGTACTGGGTAATAGGATGCGCACTAATGGCTCCGTCCAAACTGACACTGTAATATCCAGAGGCAGAACTCTCAATGCTGTTCCCCTTATGGTTTCTTTCTGTAGAATAAAAAGAACACAATCCCATTGTATTGCACTTACACTGACTGTGTGCTGAGAGCAGTTTGACTGCCCTCCAGTATTCTTTCCTAAAACAAATATCTGCTCATAAAGTAGGTCTACAGCCCATTCTAAAACATTTTGTATAGTATTTCACATAAATTATTTATACAGTACATGTCATTACACCATGGGATACATATGGTGCAAACACTGGCAGGTTTTTGCTGTCTCATATATTGAACATATACAGTATATAACGTATGTGATTTGACTATGTGGAGCCTTAAAATCTACCTAGGCTTAAAAATTGATATTGGAAAAAAAAATAGAGTTGACATTGTGTTATAAAAACATGACTGTAGTCCATTGATCCTCAGAATATAACAAACATTATGAAACACATTAAATTCTCCTTCACGTGCTGGGTTATGGGTTATAATTCAGACCTCACAGTGTGTTGCAGTTAAACATTCACCCAGGGGAACGCTGGTTGTTTAGTTTAGTGTCTCCTGTCAGGCTGAGGTATTTCCCATTGCTCCCTGATGGCCCTGAATCAGTCTGCTTGCTAGATCTGAAGTGACAGTCTGCCTTCCCTCTCTCTGCTCTGGGTACAGTGACTGTTTTTTTTCCTTGTCTTCATCACTTGCCACCAAACCCTCTCCCGTAAGAGAAATCCCTTAAACAAACCAGTAAACTGAGAGCAACCGTTTTTAGTTAAATAGAATCAACAAGTGTCAGGTCTGCTCGGCGTGACCTGCCTCTCTTCCCCTTTCTCTCCTATTCTCTCATCCTGCAGGCCCAGCAACACAGCTGAGGCGCATTACCTCAATCAGCAGCTTGCTGGGTGTGGTGCACAACGGAGGGTCATTCCTGCAAGCGGAGCCTATTTAAAAGGCATGCTCCATCCTCGCCAGATCATTGACACTGACACGGTGAGATTGATATTACTCTGCTTCCCTGATCCTCCTGCTCGCCTGTCTACTCACCTGTCAACAAGGTTGTCCTTGCATGCTCCTAACTTAATCTGTTCATGCATCTTCATTACTATTTAAATGTGTTTACACTATATCAACATGGACATATTTTGCTATACATACATACACTACCATTCAAAGGTTTGAGGTCACCTCCATTTTCTACTTCTTATTATGACATTTAAGCAGTTCATGTACAGTTAATAACCTTTAAACGGTACAAAACTAAGGACTAAACTGCTAGAGGTAAACGTGTGTATGTGTGACCCCTCTTCAATGATCCACTAATACTGTAGTTTAACTTGCATCTTTTTTTTGCAGTAGTGGGGATGTCTCAACTTTTGTTGGTGACTTATCAACAACAACTTCAATCTGTATGACGGCAGTAGTGGGAATGTGCGTGTGTTATGAATGCTTGAGCACAGAGATGAGCGAGCGGGAAAAAGACGGACCCAGACAGCTGGCTTTAGTGCAAGCAGTGATATTTATTTACAA
>NW_018128210.1:0-5290 GCF_001952655.1 Monopterus albus
ATACTTTTGGCAATATAGTGTATATAGATATGGTCATATTGACAAAGCATCTCAGTATAAGTAGTACAATTCAACAGCAACAAAAACCAAATTATTCTCATCATCATAAACGCATGATTTATTGAAGAGCTTTTGTATTATTAGACTGCATGACTTCTAATCAAATGGCAGTGTGTATCTATAAATATGCTATATATTAAAAACATAATAGAAAATCAGACATTGTTCTCTATATCTAGTTCATGTGATTCAGTCATGTTAAAAAAAAAAGTTCCTTTTCTTTATGAGTATAAAAAAAAATTCCAGTCCAGTGGGGAATTCTAGGGTGCTTTCCTCTAAGCCCACAGAAGACATTCCCCACACCACAACAGGTGTGAGCGAATGACAACTAGGGCAAAGTTTTCACCCATGCATGGTCAAACTGAAAGCGGACTACAGCCTCACTACAGACTGGTACTGTGCATGGATGCAACTAGTTGTCAAACCGAAAGTGTGCGCGCGTTTGTATGCGTGTATGTGTACTGTTTGCAAACGTTAGCACCATGCTAGCTATTAGGTAGCAACATTACTACAGGCTGTGTCAAACTCGGTTATTTAACAACAAAAAAACAGAAAACGACTCACAATTCACACGTCCAACACAGGTCTGACAGCCCGAGAACATGTTAGAGACAATATATTGATTACAAGCTAACTAGTTTGAAAAATTAAATCGAGTTACTCACTCAGTAGGAATCAGCTGACACAACGGTGACTCAGTAGACTACACAACTTCCGCATTCTTGTGCGATGACTACAAAGATAGCCAATAGTCAGGAAGGAAACTAAACTCTGTAGACCAATGGCACTACAGTATGTGTACCGACCAATGAGGGTTAATAACAGTCAAGCAAGTGACTTGCACACACCCACAGCAGAGCCAATCAGGTGCCACTAAAGTCCTGAAGTACACCAATAGAAAATCACAGCGCGGCACAATAGTGTAGTACGTGCGCACAGGCATACTGTTATAGCAGCATAGCATTAAATACTTTTAATAAAACAAAAATACATTTTGATTTTCAAAACTGAAAATTGAATAATAGATATCAGTGATTACAAATCTACATAGAGATTAAAAATATACATCAAAACAGCAAGAAGGAAACAAAACTAAAAGAGAGAAGTGTGAAAGGGAAGTTGAAATAAGGTCATAGCAAAACCTAATCCAGGAAATGTTTTAAAGGCTGATTTGAAGCAGCTCAAGCCAGATTTACCTCCACTGCTTAGACAGCACCTACTGCCAGATCTAAAGGTGAAACCATTAGTTGCTTAAACTAAAAATCAACTAAAAGAAAATCAAGTATTCTCTGCTTCCAGCTTCTCAGTAAAAAAAAAAAAAAATCACTGTAGCCTACATAGCCCCACTATTTTTTGGTTTTGGGCTTATATGTGGGGCAACTCTGGTTTAGTGGGTAGAGCAGTCCTCTCCTAACTGGAGAGCAATTCAAGTGAAATTTCATTCCACAACCAAAGGTAAAATAAGGAAGAACTTGAAAAGGTGCACAGATTTAGTGCTCAGTAAAGCTTACATTTTTTAAAACCCACTAAAACAGTGTTTGACCCAGTCCTTGCTGACCATGCCAGTACTCACTGTGTAAACCATCACTTGTTCTACTAATTCAGTACTACTGGTGAGACAATGGGATAGAATCCAGGAAGTCCAGGCTGTGTAACAGAGGATTTTACAACTATGGAAAGTTATTACGGTGACAGTGATCTTTTTTTGTTTGTTTTTATTTTTAGCAACAATTACCATGTAAGCAATAGAAATATGGTGTTCACATTACAAAGTAATCTATAAGGTAAATGTGCTTGCACATATCTGATTTGCAACCAAAGTGCCCTATAGTGTGCTGTAATAGTGAATACTAAAACCAGAACTAAGCTAACATATTTGCACTTCTGGTTCCCTCACTCTGAAGTCTGTGGGTTTTTGGTTAGATGCTTGAATTAAGGTTAACACTGTTAACCTGTGGGCGAATGTGGTTCAGTGGGTTGAGTAGCCATCTCCCAACTGGACGGTTGGAGGTTCGAGTCACGGTGCCTGCAGCCCACATGTTGAAGTGTTCTTGGGCAAGACACTGAACCCCAAAGTTGCCCCTGATGGTTAGAGCCATCAGTGTGAGTTGGTACCACAGATGGCTTCCTTGGTTCTGTGTTCTTGTGTGTGTAACATACTTGGCCAAATAAAGGTGATTATTATTATTAACACAAGGCCAATATATCTTCACACTGTTCATGTTCTGTGATATAAAATACACCAGTAAATACCCCACTAAATCAATTAGAAGTGAGAAGCCATGGTCTTGATCCTGAAGTCATGGGACCGTGGTTCGTTCATTTAAAGCCTAACAACAGCTTTTTACTCATCTCTTTTTACTTATGGCGATTGTATGTGGGCTTTGAAAATCACAGAAGTGGACACTGGTTAAGATTATCTTGCTGAACAAAATAAAAGTGTCATGAACTGTTGTTTGTCACAGAGCTTATTTTTCACAATAGTCCAAAAGCCTATGTAAAACTTCCATTGGCTTTCTGTTGAGGGAACCAGTGTGTTGCTAACTTCCAGGTTACCCTACAAAAATACATCATCCCTACGGCACTCTGTTGGATGAAGTGGCATTACATTACATTACATTTATTAAGTCAGGGTTAATGTTCCCTAGACAACCATGCATCTTTTGCCTAGCTGGCACCTCTGCTGCATCATCGATGAAGAGGCAACATTTACAGGCAACCCTTTTTCAAACATGGGATACATAACACTGCTGGCTTTATCAATATGATAAAGTGGTGGCTTTCTTTCATTCAGGCAAAGGTCACTTTTACATTAATGTTCCTCATGGATTCATTTAGACATACCCATAACAATTACAAAGAGAGCCATGGCAAATCTGCGATATTTACCATATGCACAAGATCCTTGCAATCTTGCGCATGTCTATCCGTTAAAGCTACGGCCTGCAGTTCAGACTTGTGAAAGTGGTACATTAATGTTACTGACCTAATAATACTGCCATTGCAACTTTTATGGAAAAGTGACTAGGGTGCTCATTCAGACAGCCAACATGTTCAGATGTTGTCAGATTAATGGAATGTCTGAAAATAGCTTTACACTGAGCAACTATAAAACCATGTTTGTATTATTGCAGAAAAACACCTACACTGCAGTCCCCCTCCACGTTGTGTATGTGGCACATTGCAATGGCTCTGCACGGACCATGTGCCAAGTGGAGCAGGTGAGCAAAACACACTGACCTTTGTCAACTCTTTGGCCATATTATATCAGTTGTAGACATGTCACATTGTGCAAAGAGTTCCTGATAACTTATTGCACTATGATGTAAACAGAAAAACCACACGAGAGCAAAGGCACATCATCCATCTGCACAACTCCTTCATTTTGAAAATGCACCAAAATAAACTAGTTTTATCCACAGTGCTTTCATGCATTAAAAAACATGAGAGGAGGAGAGAGAAGTATTGTATGGATTTTTTCCCCTAAACTTTATTTAAAAGCAGTATTGACAAAGTTGGCTAGTGTATTCGGCATTATTATATTGTTTCTGGCTGGCTTCTACAGTAGATGTGGGTCACACCAACAATTACACTGTGAGAGTTTGATTCTTAACTTCTGACAGCCTGAATTTTACCACAGGCCATCTTTGGAGACAAGGATCCAAATTGGTCTCTGGTAGCTGCATCCTGCATTGCAACCTAGAACCATCATTTTGCACTGATGACCACAGATTTTGCTAAACGTCACTCAGACAGTCAACCTGGATCTCAGACAGTCAACAATCTCACAGTGCAAAGGGGCCTATTAAGGTACTCTGTGGAGTCAGTGGTGCTATGAAGCTGTTTTAACTGTTGGGCTCCTGTTTCGTTTGTATCATGCATAAAAAGATGATTTGGTGTAAATAAATATTGGGTTTTTGTAAAAGACAGCTTCTGGGAATATTCAAAAAGCAAACACCATTCATACAAGTTTTCACTCCATGATGAGAAAATATTTTCAGTACATGAATACTGTCTGCAGTACTTACTGCTTTTTTAAGCTGTCCCTCCTTTCTTTTGAACTGTAACACAAGTGAAGGTCAGAGTAGATGAGTTATAGTAGAGCCTTTTAATGTTAAGCTAAAAGACAAGTCACTATCATTGTGACTGAATGATGCTACAAAGGAATAAGATACTGTTCAACTTGGAGGGGAATATCACACTTTATTTCTGCACATATTGCTGCGAATGTAAGTCAGGCTCAGATGCTGTGAAGTGAACCTGAGTCTAGTGTGTGAAGGTGGGCAAAGTGGGTGTTTTTTTGTATTGCCTTTGTGACTCATCACTGAGTCAAGACTCATTTTAGGACATCCTAAAATGTCCTAAGATGATATCACCTGCATTCATAATTGAACTGAGCTTTAGGAGTGTGTTCATATTTCAGAAATAAAGGAATAGACATGGATGCTTCCTACGCCCACTGGACAAAAACTGCAAGATGAGGATGATGAGCGTGAACTAGAAAACAGGAAATGTAGACCAACTGAAATCATTTTCTGGGGCTATAACCCCATTTCCTAGTTTAGCACACTGATTGTATCTAAAAAGAAGCTCAGCCCAGGTGTCAAATTAAAAACCTCATTCTTCCTTTCACATCGTGTGCACATTTTAAGACTAAATGTCTTTTGATCTTGCAGATATATCCCACACCAGGGGTGCCCAATACATCGATCGCAAAGGTAGTGTTGATAGATCACATGCCATTCAAAAATAAATTGGATGTTAGCCTATCATCCAACCTCCCTATGGCATTTGCCACTTGATTGACATGCATGGCAGCCAGTCTGAAACCTTGTCTTTTCTGAGTCACAAAGCATGCACAGTCAACCGCATGAACTACTAAAACTCCAGTGAACTAACTACCTTGTCAGCCTTCCAGTTTGTTTCTACTAAGGAAAGGGTATAAAATAAGTGGGGGAGCCGAATCAAGTAAGAAACCAAAAACTTACCACTTCCATGTGGAATGGGAGGAGGGCTTTTTTTTTTCACAATGTCATATTCAAAGTGCGTTTGCTTGATCTACCAATCTACCACTGCTATTCCGAAGGGATATGTGGAGCAGCACTTTCGGACTGTTCATAAAAACTACAACACTCATTCATACACACACACACACACACACACACACATATAAAGATATATATATATATATATATATATATACACACATATATATTTTGTGTGTGTGTGT
>NW_018128210.1:19282-37750 GCF_001952655.1 Monopterus albus
CACCTGCTCTCTGCTCTCACTACAGATCACAATGTCATCCGCAAACATCATTGACCACAGAGATTCCTGTCTGACCTCATCCGTCAACCTGTCCATCACCATAGCAAACTAGAAGGGACTCAAAGCCGATCCTTGATGTAGCCCCACCTCCACCTTGAACTCCACTGTCTGACCTACAGCACATCTCACTACTGTCGTACTCCTCTCATACATATCCTGAACTACTCTGACGTACTTCTCTGCCACTCCTAACATCCTCATACAGTACCATAGCTCCTCTCTTGGCACTCTGTCGTACACTTTCTCTAAATCCACAAAGATGCAGTGCAGCTCCTTCTGACCATCTCTATAAGGACAAAGTAGTTTAGATACTGTATATTTTAAGCTTGTCTACAAACCTTTAGGAGGTCTGACCACCTGCTTCTCACTGTATCAGACTCTGCTGTAGTGATATCACAGTGCTACCAGATCTTAGCAGTAACTTTAGTGACAGCAATGTTATAACCAATAGAAATGATGCTCATCTTGTCATGTTATTAAAGAAAAAGAAGTGAGACACCCACCCTGATTGTGATGTAATGTTTGGCAGTATAAACAAATGTCTGTGTTGCAGTCAGCAGCAGGCCCATGGTGGAGCCTGCAAGGTAGTCTGTCCATAGAAGTCCCAGGCCCCAAGAGCTGAGGCTCTGAGCGGGTCTGCTGCACCCGCTTTTGCCAAACAACATGGGCCCTGGCACAGCAATGCCAGTCCTCCATTCCTCCAGAGTCCAGAACAAGAGGCACAGGGAGCAAGGCAGGGTGCAGCTCAGGAGGAGAGCAGCAGAAGCCTGGGCCCTGGTCGTAATGAATGTGGATGCTGTGGTCATCCTGCAGATCTAGGCTCTGGTGGAAACGAACTGAGGGGCCATCAAGAACACAGCCACCCACTCTCCCAAGAGGCATGGGAGGGTGCCCATGTCCCTGGTGGCAGCAGTGTGGTTGGATCTGTAACGGGACTGGAGACACGACAACAGGGGGTACTATAGGGCTGCTGGGGTCATGATCCTGACACTCTGTTTGTCCTGGGCTGGGCTGATCTGTGGGGTCTGGCTTTGGCCACTGGCAGGGGCTGTGTTTAGGAGAGCACACAGTTGAGTCTTTGTCCAGGACAAGAACAGTAGGTGCAGCAGCAACAGCAGCACCCTGCTCCTCGTCTGAGACCCCTCTTGGGCCCTGGTTGTGCTCCCCCTCCTCATAGTGGTGGTGTCTGTGGCGGTGGTAGTGGATGTGGCTGAACACAGTCTGTGGCTGTTCTTCGGGGCATCCAGCTTTGTTCACCACAGAATCCAGAGACCTGGGCCGGGCCTGGACACCAGCCTCCAAGCTGTTCCTCCGGGGAGCATGCCCAGGCCCTGGCCCATAATATACCAATGGGTCATAGTCACTACTCAGAGAGCTACGGAATGTGGACCAGCTGCCATAAACTCCCTGCAGAGAAACATCAGTACAATTGAGAACTGAGTCACTGGAGGAACCATGGCAGGGTCCTGAGCTGGAATCACTCGCTGGCCCATCAGCTAAGTATCCGCTGCGTTCTGTGTGGTAGCTGCCACCTGAGCAGCTGCCTCCGTCTTGCCGGCTGAGGGCTGGCACTCCACAGGTCTGAAGAGTAACAGAGGCAGTGTGGTGCAGTCTAGAGCTAGACGCACTGTGCTGAGCCAGACAGGAGGAGCGATAATTGTGGCAGGAACGACGATGCATGTAGTGCTGACTGGAAGTCCTGCAGTTACCTCCAATCCTGTAGGGCCTTCCGGGACCCTCTGCATGAGGGTGGTACCCACAGCTGGAGCCAAGTGGCCTGCTGGTGAGGAGACGTAATGTTTGGGTGTCCATGGAAGAAGAGCCACTGTAATGACCCAGAGAAGGATAAGGTCCTGAGGGTCCATGGGGATAGTGGGGCCTCATAGAGAAGGGGATAGCATGCTGAGGGAATGGGTGGTTGTGCAGGCTGCTGTAAGGCTGAGGGTGCAGGAAGCCTTGGCTTTGCTCTGGACTCTGCTGGAGTCTGTTCCTCTGGGGCTGCTGCTCTGTCCCTGTGGACCACATCAGCAGTTGAATACAGCAGAATATACAGATGACTGAAGGGTTGTAATAGTTACCTCTGTTTGTTTCACAGATGGGTTGGAAGTTCAGTGATATGTCCAAAACACACCTTAGTTGTTGCTGGTAAAATTGTAAACTTACTTAATTTTCATTTTCACTATATTAAAGCCAAACTAGGGCAAAAAAAGCTATACACCTTTTTCTAAATGGTTGAAAAAAATCATCATGTTCCTGAGTTATTCAAAACTATACTTCAGAGTAACTTATAGTCATGGCCAAAAATATTGGCACCCTTGCAATTAATGGAGCATCACATGCTTGAAATACAACTATTTATGATTATTTTAAAAAAGGGGTCAATAATTCTGTTCAGTCCATTGTTGGAGTTCTGCGTGGAATGTATCAGATTTGTTTTTCTCTGCTTTTTGTGTTGTTCCAATTCAAACAAAAGAAATAAACATGAGAACACCAAAGAATTTGTGATTGTAACAATTTTCTAGGAGAAATGGTGAGTTAACTGACAGAACTGCAGGAGTGACAATATTTGTGGCCATGACTGTAATATGTTGGTGCAGTCAGTGAAACTATAAGATTCCTGCAGTTTTTCCTGCACATTTTTAATAAATCTTAACTGGGAATATACTTGTACTCACGCATGATGTTGTGCATGCAGAGAGGACAGGTGCGGTGCTGTAGCAGCCAGGGGTCGACGCAGTCTTTATGGAACTCATGAGCACAGGAGATGATCCTCAGATGCTGAGACAAAAATAACAGACAGAGGTAGACTTAGGAATAAATAACTAAGGAGAACTGTTAAATCTTCAGATTTGTTTCTCATGTTGTCGTCTGTTACCTGGCCATCCTGGAACTCATCCAGGCAGATGGCACAGACGGGGCTCGAGTTGGAGCTGCTGGCTGACCCCCAGGCCCCATGGTGGCGCTGAGAGCCTGAACAGCCCTGAGAGCTATAGGTTTTGGTCTCCAGTCGATTAATGGCCCGCATGGTCTGCTGATGGACAGAGTCCTGAACACACAAGAAGGGGCCAATTAGATCAACGTTTGAAAGAACCGAACTAAGAATCCAAATCGTCGATTAGCCATGGGCTCATTTGCCTCCGCAGGCTTTACATTTCTACCAGTGTTGTTCCTTTCACTTACCCAAGTTCTGCTGGACTTGCACTTGTAGCGGCAGGCAATGATTAGGGCAATGGTCAAAATAGCCATGACAATGGTGAGCAGGATACCCACATCATAATGTGGCTGAAAAGGAAAAAGAAGATGGTAATAGAACAAATATTTAAAATTATTTATATGAAATATTTTAAACAATAAAATTAAGTTTTTAAATTGACAAGAAAATCCTCTCACGAATTCATCTCAAAGTCTAAAACACAGCCACAAAGCAAGAATGGCCACTCTCTCTACACTTTACAGCCCATTTGCATCCACTAAGGCCATTATTTTTCATATATTTCTGATATATTTTACACCAAAACAACATTATAACAGAGCTCCAAGTGACATTTCAGCTAACACAACTTCCTTTCTGTTCTATTTCCCAGAGGACTTTCTTGCTTTCTTTTCCTTCCAGCCAGTGAAAGCAAAGTCACAGCTCAAGAGAGCTCCAGAAAGATATGCGTGTGTTTCAGTCCTTACCCATCTAAGCTGCTCCACCATAACCTCAATATGAACTTTGGCCTCCTCATTCTTGTTGACTAAACCCATCAGCATCTCAGCATCTGCAGCCTCCACCAGTACAACTGGATGGGTAAGGGAGTCAATTTTTCTCAGCTGTATGTGTGTTTTGAGCAAACAGGGTGGTAACCAACACAGGAGAGGAAAGACACAACAATATGAGTGTGACAAATGACCATCGTCTGCATACTAATTTATCTAACATAATTTATTAATGGATAAAACTTTATCTGTGCCTGCACACTCACGTCAGTAGCAGCTTTGGCATCATCACTGACATCAAAGATAACAGCCTGAGCTCCATTTTCCAGTGCGATGCGAACCTGGAGGAGACAACACAGGAGACAGACAAAAATGTCAATAAATTCTACATATTCGGTAGGACATCTTGTCACCTAAGCAAGAGAAAACATCACTCCTTCAGAGGTCAGTAATACAGTGGCATAGTTCATGAAAATTAGTGTCTGAAACTATCACTAGGTGGCAGTCATGGCACGAGCCCCAGGCCTCACAGCACAGACCAAAGTGCAGCTCCTCATGCCACTTTTCCACTTGACTCTGGAAGCCAGACAGATTGACTAGTGTTAGTGGGAAAGCCACAGGTCTACTTGCTTTTCTAATACTGGAGAGTGCAGCTACATGAAACATTGGAGGAGTAAAAAGAAAGGGAGAAATGCTGAATGAAAGAAAAAGTGGGTCATCAGTCTAACATAAAAAGATTAGGGGCACAAGAGCCAACACATACTGATCAGTGCTCAGCTACAATATAGACATTAACCGACACGTGGTGCTCTGCTAATGCTTCACAGTTTGCTTATTATTATATTGTTTGTTATTAATTCTCATGCACACTCCCTGATCGTTATAATACCCAGCAGTGTCACCACATCTATTAATCTCCTTCCATTAAAGTTTCAAAATACCAGCAGTAAACTTGGAGGAACTAGGAATAATAAGGAAATTTGGAGAGATGAAGGTACTGTTGGGTGACACACTGCAGAGCTCAGAGGGGGAGGTCAATTGTACAAGTACAGAAAGCTAGGAAAGAGGTGTGTGTTGGTTAAAACAGATTAAATAAAAATACCATACAGCCAGGTAAACAAAAGTACTTAAACCTGCAACAACAAATTTTTTGTCAATTTGTGGGCAGCAAAAGCAAGTTCAGAGCACAACACTGATATATTATCACCTCTGAAGATGAAACGGCCAATGTGTTAGCAGACAGCTGCTTATTTGCAACATTAGCACTCATTTGGAATAAATGGCAATCTGATAACCACAACTTCAATACTTACTCTCTTTGTAACTCAGTTTTTGGTGTCTGCCAACTCGTGAAATAAATATCTTGACTCCTTTTTTACTGAATGCTCCACTGTGTTCATTAGATAGTTGCTGAATTTGTCTGTCAGCTACCCGCTGAAGCCTAAACACTATGAGAGCAATAAGAGTGAATAAAAAGAGTAAAGTTGTGGGTGAAACTTAGTTCAACTTTTTATTTGTAAAAGGCTGAATTTGCTATTTTGTCTTCAGTTAGTTACACTGTCACTTTACCATCGTAACTAACTGGAATTTACTGTGTACCTTTTTAAAAGGTATCAATGTCATGGAAACAGTGCATCTCAGATATGGCTGCTAGCTGACAAGCAAGACAGCCAGTAATTCAGTGAAACACAGTAGAGATAAACAAAAAAGCAGCACCAAAAGTATTGTATGAAAAACGATAGAAAAACATTATTAATACAGATTCTCAATTTATTAGGTAACTTAAGATTGAGTCATGCCACTATGAGCTTTGTTCTGTGTGTTGGCTGGCTGATGGTTCCTGTCTCAAAAAAATTAATAATATTTACTGATAGCTTGCCAGTTGACCTGTAGAGACCTGTAGGTGTTTCAGAACTGCTAACATCTTTACGAGTATGTTGATGTTGTCATTTTTATGTTATAGCTGTTAACGTGCTTTGATTCATGAGTGTGTGTTTGCTCCCGTGTGTATGTTCTGCCACTGCCACTCACCAGACTTTGTCTGGCGTATGAGCCCTTCAACATGGTTAGGTGTTTCTGCATTGGCTCTGGAGGTTGTTGGTGTTATCAGCACACACTACAAAAACCCATAATTGTTTTCACCGCAAGACAGCACGAAAACAAATACTGTAGCAGTCTTTTCATCAATATCACACCACATGCGTTCAAATGTGTGGCATCTGCTAATGGTTCCTGAGGACAAGGCATAAGTTAAGACCCCTAATCACCTGGGTCAGTAGTAATTCCTAGCTTATTGCTTGCAGTTCAGGGCAGGTGCTCTCAAACACGAGACAAAAGAAATTCAGGCATTACTCACTTGATCCATTAATAAAGTTATTGAGAAACCCCTTTTGTGGAGTGGTGCCACCAAACTGGGATCACCTTTTAACACTTCAAAAACAGAAAGTCAATGCATGACAAGGAAGAAACAGACATTTCCTTTGTATAGATATAATGTCAGATGCTTACCGCTCCTTCACTTATTTTTTCAAAGCAATGTCCACACTAAATTGTACACTCAAAGTGCATGTGTTTCTGTATAGTTTGCAACTTTCATAGAACAGCACAACAAAGGCCACAGTATTGACGGTCAGACAGAGGTTAAATAAAAAATTAACACATCCCGTTTGATTTGGCTTCCAGCTCTTATGCAGCAGGCCTTTTTCCAAGTTTTATCAGAATCATAATTGTAGTGCATGCACAGGCCTAAATGGGGTGCGGTCACATAAAGTAGGAACAAAAAAAAAAATCTGGATCTTTGATACATGGGAATTTGCTTTACCTACATGGCACTGAGCCAATACAACCTCTAATTATGGTAATAAATGTAGGAAAGCCCGCATACAAAGCCAGTGGGATGTTTCAAACAGACTCCTATGATCCAGACCAACAGCGGTCAGTTCAAGAATATGTCATAATAAATTTTTCAAATGACTGCTGCTGTAGTCTCACTATAGCTCGGTATTAGTAGTGGTACCACAGTGTGGTGGTAAGCATCTATTGAGCTTCTACTGAGCCTCTGATCTCAGTCCATGATTAATACAAGACATTTAGCCTTTAAAAGGTACAATGAAAGTGGCAGGTCTGGTGCTAAAGAGACATTTGAAAGTGTTTCCACATCTCTAGGTTTGCTATGGTTGGAAGTGGCACAGATTCAGCTGTAGCTAGATAAACACCCATCCTCATGAAGGGCAATTTGATACGTGATTTAACTGTATTTGGCATTTGAGGAAAAACAACTGCAGCACTGGAAACAACTGTGGTTTACAGAGTTATCCAGTGAAGACGTCACCCCTGAGGAACACATATCATACATACCACAATAGTCAGTAGTCTGCTGTTACTTTTAACATTGATGAAGATTGTAGCAAAGTGGGCAACATTTCACTGTGTTTGGTTAAACAGAATGGTGGCAAAGAGAGAGAAGCAGCAGGTAGTGCAGAGCTTTCTGCACAAGGAAGCTGTCACAAACATAGACAGTCCTAAGGGCACAGAACTACAAAGAGACACCGCGAGGTCACATGCAAGCAGGTATGCACACGCCTTAACACACAGTCTGTTACTTACAATCTTATCAGAGGTTTCTGACATGAATTCAGTCAACCATAACTGAAGAATGTAAATATGACATTAAAAAATCTTCATCCAGCCTCAGTCTGCTGAGTTTGCCAGCAGACCTTTTTTAAATCAACCATTTGGACTTGTCCTATTTCATTTCTATTTAAGTGTCCCAGTAAGCCACGACTGTGTGACAGTGATCCAGCATGCACAATACATGGACCCTGAAACTGAAGTAGCTAAACACAAGTCAGACATCATTCTTGTTCTTATTCACACCTGTGCATTTCTTTCTGTGTCATATCAACATATAAAGATCTTGGCATGCTTTTCCTTGTTTTCTGACTAATCTACAATGATACAATGGCAAATTATCATCTTAGACGTGACCTAAAGCTAAAAAAATGAGGTGTACATACGTATGTTCTAGTATTTCTATGCAGAAGCAACTCAGTTTATATATGTCTCACAAACTCTTGTTTGCAAGACTTTTTTTTTTAAGGTTAATACATGTCTGGGAATGTTCATGTACAGAGACTCGCTGTTTTACCTGACCGTGTCTAACCTACAAGCAGCCAGCCTGTGAAGTCTCACTCGGTAGTGAATGATCAGCTCATTAACACTGGATTCCTCTGGAGCACAGTACCTGTTCGTTTTGACTGCTTGAGGCCAGTGTGTTTGGCGCATATGATGTGTTGCGGGTTGGCAGGAGGAACATATGCAGTTGCCTGTAATGCGAGGGATTTGTCAGAAGACAAGGCGATCACCAGTTGGATTTACCGACCTTGAAATTTCCACTACTCGGAGGGACATAATAGTAAGTAAAAAACCCCCACACATGTTGCATGTCTGTTAATGTGTTGTTTCTATAGAGAATTGTTGTAAGGCTGGAGAGGTTACTCTGTCTGCATTATGCCAGTTAAAATATGGGGTTTCTCAATTACCCTCTATTCATCTGTACATATACTGTTGTTTACCTATCTATGGAGGAGAAATTCAAATTAATCAATGTTGTTGCAGTTTGTTGTGCTGTCCACTTTCGACACAACACCAGCAGAAGGAGTTGTGCGTGTTTACAAACTATGCTCTCATGTTTTGAAAGAGGCTGTCTGGTTTTATAGTTTTGAAATGATTACACACTGTTTGGAGTTATGAGAGGTGCCAAGGTAATCTAGAGGTACCCAAGATTAAAAATTAAATTGCTGGAAATGAACATGCCATGGGCTCTTTAAAGACACTATCAGATTTCAAACTTTCCAACTTTAGATTAGAGATTTCTGCCACAGCTTCACCCACCATCATGGTGCACAGAGAAGGAAAACTGATTGTGAGGGGTAAAAGCTTCAGCAACATTTATTGTGTGGAGAACAACTTTATTGTGAACCAGCTCCTTTTGGCTTGTGGCCTTTATCAGGATTCATTATGAAACACAAAACAGAACCAACTGACCCTCATGAAGGCCACAAGCCAAAGCGAGTGTTGCTGGAGTTTTTACCCCTCCAACATCCCAGCTTTGGAACCCTCAGTACAGTAAGTCACTAAATACACCACAGTTGTGTCTCAGTTTCATACTATATTTATTTTATCCAGCACACACAGTATAGAGTACTGTTTTGCATTTAGGAGAAAGAAACCAATGTATCGTCATTTTGTACACAAAGGAAGTAAATGCCATTAATGGCAGTGATGCCACAGACACTAATCAGATCACAATTCTGGAGTCCAGTGGCCAATAAAACCTCATGAATGGAACAAACACAGTAAGAAGTAGTGTAACTTGTTTCACTGTTTTGCCTCTGTTTTATGTGTTGCACTGAGTGATAGCAGCACACATCAACAGCATGTTCAAAACACAAGTGATTTATAGCAGGTAAGAGGCAACGCTTTAGATCACAGCAACATACAGTGGAGTTCTTCCGAATCTTCACAGTAATTTTTCCTGATAAACATATCAGGGAAGGATCTCCAAAATGCCAGTTACTCAATGCCATATGACAGTATATGCACCTGTTAGTTAAAAATACATACAGTATAGACTGCACTTATATAGTGCTTTTCTACCATATTTGGGAAAAGCGCTTTACAGATTCACCCATCCACAGTAGCAGAGCTGCTATTGCAGGACACTGGCCTGGCCATCGGGAGCAACTTGGGGTTCAGTGTCTTGCCCAAGGACACAACATGTGGCCTAGGGAGATCAGAAATTGAACCGCCAGCCCTGTAATCAGAGGGCAACCTGCTCTACCTCTGAGCCACAGCACAGATTAATATAGATAGAGTGACCCCTGGTTTCCTAAATCAACATCTTTTTCCCTTGTACGTGTATATATCAGTTTGTGTTGATGTTGCAGGCTTCTTTAACCTTAATTGTTCTTCATTTGTACCTAATTTTGTTACTTTTCCAAATCTGCTGCACTAAAACTGAGGTAAACTGGTGAAAGCAATGAGCTTGGATGAGTAAGTCAAGTGGCTCTTGTTTTAATATTTTTAAATTTTGCTTACAATTGGTATCCATGCATCCTCTTCTCTGTAAATGTAAGCTGAGGACACTAAGGCTATAAACAGCACATATTCTGCACCAGTATTCACTAACATTATATCATATTTCAGCAGACAAAAACTTGTGCCGAATAACCTGAAAGATGCTACAATCACACAACAAGGCAGGAGAAATTATTTACACAAACCAGTCAATCTGTTCTCTCTTTCTATAAGCAGCACATAGCTACACAGTATCAGACCCACTCATCTTGCATAAACTGCAGCCAGTGATCTGGCCTCTCCGTGAGTGGGTGGCCTGTTTGGGGCCAGCCAGCACTGTTTGTTTACATCTCTGGCAAAGTGCCACGTGTGAGCCAGGCCTGACATCGCAGTGTGTTGTCGACTAGGCTGAAACAAACTACAGCGCTGAGAGGTCTTGATTTTACAGAAGAGATGGGCCAAGCTTTTGTCATTGTTTGACAAGATGGCTTTGCCTGTTAATGTCTCAGTGAACCTTATTCACTATTACTTCTGTAATAGTGTTGAGAAAGGTCCTAAAAGGTTTACATCAGATTCATGATTCCTTAAACCACACTGAAAACCACACCGAACTGTTCAAACCTTTGTTCTTCCAACGATGAATCCCATTGTCCTCGTAAAATTGAAAGTATGTGTCGTTCCATAAGTAAATGCCCTAACAGTCCCCTTAAAATAGCATGACACTGCAGGGCTGTGGGCACACACTGGAATCTCACACAGAAACTGAGGAGAAAACTGAAAGATGGTGGAGAACCAGACTCCAAACGGAAGAAAAACTTCAGTAGTTCTGAAGTGTAGGTACTGTTACAGGAAGTGAACTGCAAAGGAGCTATCACATATAGTGACATCATTAGTGGACATAAAATAACACAAAAAGTTGCACGGGATGCTACAGTATGACTTGTTCATTGAATGCTGTATAAGGGGAAGGGTGCACAACAGGTGAAATGAAAAAATAGTTTGATTTCAAACCTGATGTATATATATATTGTAAATATTGTATATATACACAATATCAGATGAATACAATTGGATGTTTTCTTAACCTAAAAGCTGAAACATGTGAACATTTAACATTTGCTGTACACACCAGTGTGTAAAACCCAGAGGTAGGTGGTTATTTTTGTGAATAAATGTAAGAATCCTCATGAGAAATGTGTCAGTGGGTTTTAAGAAGAAATTTCTTCTTAAGGACAGTGGGCGAATGAGGCCCAGTGTTTGTCATGGGTTTAATGTGGTGTGGATGGCACCAGTGGGCCACCTCCCTTCATCTGCAGGCATGTTCCAGGAAAAATGAGAGGGCAATAATGAAAATATTACACACATTCAGTCTTGCCATGGAGAAACATCTGCTACATTAGTTGGACATCTCTAATTACAGAACTATATTCAGAGTGACCCCAGTACCTTTCATAACCTTTGACTTTTGATGCCACATTTTAGTCTTGCACTGAAAGAGACCGATTTTTACAGCATATGCTCTGCAGCAGTGACCACAACACAAAGATTCTGTTATTTATTCTCATACTGAGTCATCAATATTTTTCATATATCAAAAAAAAAGATGATTTGAGTTGTTTCAGATGTGGCTGCAGTTTGCTTTCATTCAAGAATGTTCTCAAAATTCAGCTAAAAACAAGACAGAAACAAGGCAGGACAGCGCACTAGTAACAGGAAAATAATGTTTCCATAAAAGTCTTAAAGTTGTTCTGAAGTGGAACCAGATGAAGTTCAGTCTTTTTTATATATAAACAAAGATTTATTTTTGCTTGAATGACTAAGACCATGACTCAGATTTTAGCAATGCAACCAGCAAGTAAGACTTTTCAGACTCATCTTAAAGGAATAGTCTGGGATTTTTGATTTAACTGGCGTTAAAACAATATTGATGCATCCCTATATACGTGGGAACAGGCCTTAGTCATTGTCGCTTGTCCTACTCTTCACACTGACCTTGAATGTTTCCACCTGCAATATCACTATGCTGCATAAAATGAGGGACAAACTACACAACATTTGCTCTATAAAAACATGCACCCCAAAGTTTGCCTAAGGATGAAATGCAGCTGCAGCTGTCCCAACTAAGCTAATTCAAGTTGGTAATATTTCAAAGTTACAGTCTATTTAAAACTAATTTTGATCTTTTATTTTCCTGGACAGTACCTTGCTGTGCAGAAGGATACGTTTTAGTAATTGCATGTAAATTTTAGCCGGTGTTTACTACTGAAGTTGTGCTTAGGGATAATGCAGAAATGAATTTGTACCTTGATAGCTGGGGCATTTTTGCGGCTTGTGATTTTCGGACAGCAATAAAACCTGCTCCTGTGTTTGGATGTTTGTGCGTGTGTGAGACACCTCAAACTCGCTTTGGGTCTCACCTGTTTGTCCCAGCCTCACCTGCACTTAATGTGAAGGAGAACATGGCTCATGTCTGCATTTATCTGGCGTGTTTTGAAAGAAACAAGCAATGGACAAAATCGTTCCACACATCTCACTGGACATAAAAAATGGACATAATGATGCTGTTGGCAAAGCTGAGAGAGTTATATGTAAGTGGAGGCCATTTCCACAGTAGGACAGGTACTGTGAGAGAAACTCTGCACAGCTATGCCTTCACCAGTTGAGCTAACAACAGCTGACAAAGTGCAAATACATGAGTAAAAAGCCGGTTGTGGTAACAGAACTTACACACTGTGGGAGTTTTGTAGTTTGTCCCTCATTGGTTGCATTGCGGGTGGAAACATTCAGGATCACTGTGGAGAGTAGGAGAAGTAACAGCGACCAATATCTATTCTGACGTACATAGGGATAGATCTTTATTGTTTTAACACCAACTTGAAAAATTCCAAGCAATTCCTTTAAGTTAATTAGTGAGCATGGTTGTTGTTTTTTATTGTCTAAGTGTTTTTATTGTTTAAGTCTTTGTGACTGCTAATTACACACCACTTACTCTGCCAGAAACCTGACTATTTCCTTGGTCTCTGATCCTCCTCACTGCCTGTTAAAATATTGCACTGGACTCCATACAGTATAACCCAATCTAACTTTATAGTAGTTGTGCAGACTTGGTTGGTCATTTAGTGGATGAGTAAATTATACTATAGAATAAGGAATGAGAGTGAAAGTGGCAAAGAAAAAAAGAGGAGTGAGGCAAGCGGGCTGTGGTGCTGCTGCATCTGTGTGTCTAATGACAGAGTACAGAGCTCTGGGCCTACAGGTCTGAGGCCGACACTCTGCTCTGTCATTTCTCTTGACCGGTCTGGCACACTGGAACCATTACTGAGGCATTGTGACATGCTGCATGGCTAAATGAAAAGCAGACAAGGGGCAGGGGCTAGTGACAATAAAAGGGGAAAGGTGGCACTGAAAACAGGTACACACTGTGATAATTGGTTTCACTGAGCATCCAATTCAATATTTGGCATTATAGAAGCTTTATTTTTATTGTAACACGTATAACGAAATTTTGTTTGGAGCCGAGGGCCCCGGGCCTGCTACGTGCATACATGCCGCCAACACGGGCAACTTGGGGGGTTCAGTGTTGTACCCAAGGACACTTCGACATGTGGACACGTGGACTGCAAGCACCGAGATTCGAACCTTTAACCTTCCGGTTGGGAGACGACTGCTCCACTATCACCCCCCCCATACTGGCCTTTTAAGGACATCTTTATATCTCTATTATACAGAAAAGAGAGTAACAGGAAAATGATGGAGAGATAGGTGCAACAAGGACCCTGGCCAGACTGGTTATCAGGCACATTACGGTTGTTGGTGTCTAAAATCCCAAGTTATGAGGACGCCCATGACTGAGGGATTTTGAGTCAACAGGTTACGTATGTGCATCTCTGCTTGTCTGTTGGCAGTAGCTGATTTCAGGGCTTGATCAATGAAAGGAATACACAGACAGTTCAGTGGATCTTCTGGCCATGGTATACTGTTGCTGACTCAGCTGCCTCATGTCAGCTATTCAGTATTCACTGTGCTGAGCAGCATCACTTTGAAGCATAAAAGCCATGCTATCAGCATTGGTGCTTAGAGCTAAAGTCTAACATAAGCATGCTAAGATGCTCACAAGGACAATGGTAACATGGTGTTGTTTAGAAGGTAATGCTGATGGTGTTCACCAATTTACCTTTAATTACTAACAATAGATGCAAAGTGCAGCTGAGGTGGATGGGAATGTTATTAACTTATTTTGTTCATATACCAAAGCACTGGACAAATTAAAACTCAGATGTGATCATGGCACTAGATGGAAAGTAGAGGCTCACTAAGGTTATTACAATTCATCCTGAGGGGGGCATGACCATTTTTACCAAATTTCTCTTAAATGTGTTCAATAGATACTGAGATATTACAGTGTGGGCCACAGTGGTGGGCTAATGATTCCTACTGACCTGGCCCCTGTTAATGATGTGGGTTGTCAAAGGTTTGTTGACCAACAGGCCAATTTCAACAGTGGTACTCAGCAACCAGTCGGAGCAATATCATTAGCTTCCCCAATTATAAATGGTTAATTACTGTTTTAGTTAATATTTAGAAATATTGAGTCTAACAAAAAAAGTCCTTAAATGATTTAAATATCTTTTAAGCTCATCTATTGAAAATCCACAGTCTACTGCAGCTTATTATCTGTGCTTATCACAATGTCATTTCAAACAAATACTTTTAGGCAGTTAAGCAGCTAACAAGACACAGCAATACTACATAAAAGACAAGAAAGTTGAATCTCTCAGGGAGTACTTTTATATATCTTGAATGTAAATAACAAGAGTGCCACACAGCATCTGATTTAAATATCCAGCTTTGAAGCAGTATATTTGAGTCTAAGTGAGTGTGAATAATTGCTGTATGTGTGTGTGTGCCCTGATTGCCAGGTGCTCACCACTGGTTGGGTGGCAGTTGAGTTGAGTTGGTTGGAAGGAAGGGTGTGGCCCTGCTGGGTATCCATTACCCACAAAGCTACTTTGATGTGGAGTCACTGGAGGTGTGGGGGGGAGTACTGTATAAAGAGGAGGGGAGGGGGCGGGCAGGCAAGTCAGAGCAGGTGAGCAGGCTCTAGGAAGAGTACTGGGCCTTAGAGGGTGGGCCTAAATCACACACTGCTCCTCCTGTTTTACCTCTCATTCATCCTGTAGCTCTCCCACATGCACACACACACAGTAAACCCAGAACCTGGGCATGGCCACCTCTTTCGTGCAGAGGAGAGAGACATACTGGAAGTGTGATACTGCAGCTTCCTGTTTGAGAATTCCTGTACTCAATTACAGCTCTCAAGTAGTTTTGTTTTGGGGGGCATTGGAATAGCAGTTTGGGATTATACGATTATGGTATTGCAATTTTGGTGTCTAAAACAAGTGATTTGACTGGGATACCCTCAACAACCAAGCACGCAGAATCTCTGTGTAGAAGCTTCTTGGTTGAGTCCTCACTTGGGCGCTGTGCTATTCACTGAATTTGCTAATATGTGTTTGTCTTATTTTTTTACAATGGCACTAAATATATGTGAACAGTGGATAGAGTGTAAACCTGGCACCTTGGGTCGGTATTGTATGTGACGGCCATGAAATGGCAAGGAAAGGTTCTTAAGGAAGACAAAGTGTAAACCCGGCACCTTAGGGTCGGTACTGTATGTGGCGGCCATGAGATGGCAAAGGTTCTTAAGGAAGATGAAGGGAAGGAATTAGAAACATTTACTGATTTGGGTTGAGGATATGCAAGACAAGTGGATGTTTGGAGGCTGTGAAGGTGCTCCACCTAAAGTGAGTGATTTAACGCTGCGGTGAGTGTTGAGCAGAGAAAAAGAAAAATACACGGAATAGGAAGAGTGCAGAAGGGAAAGGCAATTAAAAGGGCTCAAAAGGCAGAAGCTTTTCTAGCAAACTGCCAGTGTTACTGAGGTTAAAATTGCTCTCCAACATCAGTCCTCTGTATCAATGACCCCACAAATGCCTGTAACCATTCCTGAATCTCGAGAGACACAACCACTTGAGAACAAAGTTGAACTCTCTCATACACCACAAATCGTTCCCACCCCCACGGCTGCGCTTCCTCCTTATGCTGAGGCACGTTCACTGTTGACTTCTCTCCAGTCTCAGCCTCAAATGCCACAAAAAACACCAACCCAGACCAGAGAGATCTCTCCAAACATGGGTCCCTTGGTGGTTGTTAAAAATGGCCTCTTGCAAACTGCCCCCTTCCCTCGTAACAATGGCTCTCAGGAGGCGACAGCCGAATATTTAAATAAAGTAGCAGCTTGTAGTACAAACCACTTTGTTTCTAGCACACCAGCTGCTAAGGGACTACAAACACCAGGAGTCAGTCAATACAGTCCTCCTTCTGCACTCTCTCTGAGGCCTCACCTTCTCAGTCAGACAGTGTAAACACTGCAGTTAGCGCTACAGGTGGCCCTGAGGTAACTGGCTTAACCTTCACAGTTAATGAGACAGGCTTTTCTGATTTGAAGAAGAGAAGCTTGTCTCCAAGTGCTACTACTCAGAGACTTAACCTTGGAAATGTCCATGACCGTCTTGAGTCGCATCTGCCCCCTAAGCCTTGGCACCAAATGCCTCTAGTAAAATTAGTTGTGGGGCTGTCTGAATTGTCTTCTGCTCTGTGGTCAGCTCATATTATTCATCACATTGATAGTGAATTAGAACAACAGGAGCAAGAAAAGAAAGACCTGGCTAGTCTCCAGACACAAGTGGCTAAGTCACAATTGAAGGGAATGAGAGACAAAGTAAACCAGGCAAAGGCCATTGATAAACATATGCCCCAACAACCCCCCTTTTTGCCACCCCAGCAACCACAGGTCCCAACACATGTGCAGCACCACCCATCACCCACGTTCTACCCCCAGGGTATCAATATAGACCTGTTTATAGTTGGAGAGGGCGTAGCTGCCATAATAACAAATCTGTCCCACGTAAACGTGATCAATGTTTCCAATGTGGTGGATTAGGACACTGGGCAAAGCATTGTAATGCCCAGCCAGTCCCACAATATTCATGATCAACAGGAGAAGTCCCCCAGTATGCCTATAATGCCTACCATCCTCCATCACCTGGACAACATCAAGCCCCAGGAGCCAACCAAATGCCCCAGTGGGCATGCCCAGAACAGACAGCAGGGCAGCAGGATGCATGAAACTGTAATGAGGGTTGGGGCAGTTAAATTTATTAAGGATAGGAGACTGTTGTCTGAAGGCTGAAAAGGTAAAGATGAGATGGATAAAGTTGCGCATTGAAACTGAAATGAAAGGTTAGTGCAACAACATGGCGCCCCCCGAGATGGACGTGTTTGCGCATTCCACTCTCAAATGCCGGCTTTTTCTTCGTTTCCTTCTTTTTTGTGTTTTTTACTTTTTCTGCAGTGCACAAATGTCATGCACTGCTAACATACAACAGACAGGCATTGCTGGATATCGCCAACTCACAAAGCCACTGGGATTTTACTGGTTTCATACCACCGGAGCTACAACACATTGTCCGCTCCTGCAACAACAACCACCACAACAACAACGACAACCACCATCACCCTCAGAGAGCCACTGGAGCACCAGGCACAAGCGAGCAGGCTGAAATCAGGAGAGCGACCCGGAGGCGGAGACGCAAGCGGGGCAAACGAGGGGAACTCCATGCTAGGCTAAAAGCTTGCGATACTCGACCGCTATTACCCAGCCTCTTCCTAGCTAACATACAGTCTCTGGAAAACAAACTGGACGAGCTAAGGGCTAGGATTACAGCGCAACGGAAAATTTGAGTATGCTGTGCTCTAATTCTCACTGAGACTTGTCTTTCTGACAGTTCCAGACTCCGCGATTCAGCTACAAACACACACTGTACATCGAGGTGATCGCACTGCTGCTTCGGGGAAGGTAAAAGGAGACGGTGTGTGCGTGTTTATCAATAACTCGTGGTGTGGAGATGTACAGACTGTTTATAAGCACTGTTCGCCAGACGTAGAGTTTTTATTGATGAAATGCCGGCCCTATTATCTAGGAAGAGAGCATAGTGCTATGTTTTTGGCTGCCATGTATGTTAGCCCAAGAGCTAATCCCTCTGCGGCTCTCAGTAAACTCTATGATGTCATCAACGCGCTAGAGACAGCGCACCCCGATGCTGTATTTATTGCTGCAGGCGACTTTAACCAGTGCAATTTACAGAACTCCCCAAATATTACCAACATGTGAACATTCCCACTCGGGGCAAGAACACTCTGAATCATGTTTACAGTAACATACGTGGTGCATACAGGGCCGCACCCTGCCCCCACCTTGGATGCTCGGACCACATTTCTTTGTTCCTGTATCCAGCTTACAGATAAAGACTGAAACAAACAAACCCTGTCACCAAGCAAATTAAACTCTGGAGCCCAGAGACTGAAGGCACCCTGCAGGACTGTTTCACCCAGACAGACTGGGATGTGTTTAAAGCTGCAGCCACCTCGGAGGACTTTTCTGTCAGCATACAGGACTATGCTGAGTATGTGACCGGGTACATTAGTACCTGTATCAACAACATTGTGCCCACCATACAAGTCAGGAGGTTTCCCAACCAGAAGCCCTGGATAAACAGTCAGGTACGCCAC
>NW_018128210.1:38072-38447 GCF_001952655.1 Monopterus albus
CTCTTGGACCCCCCCAGCCACAGCACAGAGAAGAGGCACACACACACACCGAGGCCAGCCAGCCAGCCCCCCAACTCCCCTCCACTAACTTCAGGACCGGGCCAGGTGCGCACAGTCCTGAAGAAGATCAACCCCCACAAAGCAGCAGGACCAGACAACACCCCTAGGAGGGCTCTCAGGGCATGTGCCAGCGAGCTGGCTGATGTTCTCACCACCATCTTCAACCTCTCCCTCAGCCAGAGCATCGTTTCCCACCTGCTTTAAGACCACACCCATCATCCCCCTTCCCAAGAAGAGCCCGGTCACCTGCCTGAACGACTACAGGCCAGTGGCACTCACCCCAATCATTATGAAGTGTTTTGAGAGAGTGGTGCT
>NW_018128210.1:38978-57029 GCF_001952655.1 Monopterus albus
GGGGCTCAAAGTGGAGAGGGTGAGCAGCTTCAAATACCTGGGTGTCCACATCAGTGAGGGCCTCACTTGGACACTTAACACCACACAGCTGGTCAAGAAGGCCCAACGGTGGCTGTACTTCCTGAGGAGGCTGAGTAGGTTTGGCATGTCACCTAGGATCCTTTGCAACTTCTACAGCTGCATCATTGAGAACATCTTGACCAGCTGCATCACTGTCTGGTATGGCAGCACTACTGCTATGGACCACAAGCGCATGCAGAGAGTGGTAAAGACTGCGGAGAAGATCACCAGGACTCCGCTGTCCTCTCTGCAGAGCATTTACCACAGCAGGGTGTGTAGGAAGGCTGCCTCCATCCTCAAAGATCCGACAGACTGTTCGCCTCCCTACCCTCTGGCTGGAGGTTCAGAAGTGTGAAGTGTAGGACCTCCAGACTGAAAAACTCTGCCATCAGACTCCTAAACAGCTGAGGAGTTTGTTACCAGGAAATACGTCATGTACTGTCGACCTGTACTGTCGACCTGTACTGTTTACATTCTCAGTTTGCACATGCATAATTGCACATTGACTGTTGACACTGACTGTTGCACATGCTGCTCGCATGCAGC
Source organism: Monopterus albus (assembly GCF_001952655.1). NCBI lineage: Eukaryota > Metazoa > Chordata > Actinopteri > Synbranchiformes > Synbranchidae > Monopterus > Monopterus albus. Next base: position 39,585 of record NW_018128210.1, read on the forward strand.
ATACATTCTCTTATTATATTCTTATATATTTTTATTATACTGCTGCATTTGCTGCTTCAAGTGCCTTAGATTTTGTGTCACTTATTTATCTACTTTATATTTCATTTGTATTTTGTGGCATTCATGTGAACGGCAAAGTAAGAATTTCATTGTACAGGGAAAAACGTTTCCTAACTGTGCATATGACAAAGAAACACTTTGACCTTGACCTTGAAGCTGTGCAGAGCAACCAACTTCCTGTGTAAGCTGATGTGATATTTTGCATGAATGATAGATGGTAAAAAATTAAGAGGGTGTAATCAAGACTACCCAAAGCATGTAGGGGAAAGGAGAAAAGAAGGTTTTTGTATGTAGACAGAAAGTGTTTCTGTTGTTGAGATGGAAAAAGAAGAAACATGGACAACTTGTTTACCATATGTAGGTAATAAAAGAACAATAAAAGTCTTAAATTAAAGCCTGATATTATTAGAGCTGAAATGATTATATTTTGAAAGCAAAACTTGGTGCCAAATTTTTCATCTTCTATAAATTGTGAATTTGCTGCATGTTATTTAATAGGGGCATATGTGCAAACAGATTTGTTTGTTATTTGGTTGTTTCTTTTGAAAAGAACGGCTATGTGAATGCTGCTTATTTTCAAAAAGGGGGAAGTAAGTGGGAGCACAGAAAGTAAGGTTTTAATTTGTTACAGCTCCAGACTTGACAATGTAGAGGTGAGCCATCCTACATGTATCAGACATGTGGCTGCAATTAGATCTAGGCCATAGTTAAATGCAGAGGACACCAAAAGGGAGATGGAAGAATAGACAGAGGCAACAATGCAGCCGATTTGACCGCTAAAACTGTAGCTGGCTACACTGTATATACTGTACATAGACAATTGATTCAGAAGTCAATGAATGAAAAACCACATAGGGATTTGTGCACACAGAACATTAAAGAGCTGCAAGAAGCAGCTGTTCCATCAGAAAACAGGGCAAAGAGAGATTGGCAAAGTCTGCGCAGATACCAATTTTAATTTTAGTCCTCATGAAGTCATGACAGGAAGTACAATGCCCTGTCCTTTCACTGTTGTCCCTACAGATTCCCCACCTGCATGAGTAGAACATGAGGCCTCATGTGAATATGTACGAATACTGAACAACACTTTGCTGAGTATTTCTCAACAGATGACGGAGATACACACCAAGGAACAGGACACCGCTACATCTGCCGTTACAGTAGGAAGCTGGGTCTACAGAAAAATCACCAAACTCATCTGGTTTTCTCCTAGGTGTAAGGGACCATACAAGGTAGCAGAGATAACCACACATTGTGTGAAGGTGTGGTTAACAGAGAACAGACTTAGTTAACTGGATCCACAGAACTCATTGTGCACTGGCCCCTGACCCGACTGACAGGGCCCTGACTGAGGTTCAGACTGACTTAAGAACCTCTCTGACTACTAACTCTGACCTAACACAACCAGTACTAACTCTAACCTAACTTAACCAGAACAACAAGCGCTTATATCTGTTACAATCAGTAAAGATTTGTAAACTATACCCGGGATGCTGCTAAAGGCATTGCAGAACAATTAGGCCCCACCACTTTAATGGCCTAGCAAAACAGAATGGCTCTAGATATGTGCTTATATCTGTTACAATCAGTAAAGATTTGTAAACTATACCCGGGATGCTGCTAAAGGCATTGCAGAACAATTAGGCCCCACCACTTTAATGGCCTAGCAAAACAGAATGGCTCTAGATATGTTATTAGCTAAGGAAGGAGGAGTGTGTAAGATGATAGGCATTCATTGTTGTACCTTTATCCCTAATAATACTGCACCAGATGGAAGCATCATTAAGGCCTTAGAAGGTCTGACTGCTTTATCTGAAAAACTGGCTGAAAATTCTGGCATTAATGATCCCTTCTCTGATTTACTGTCACATTGGTTTGGAAAATGGAGTGGCTTAGTCACATCTGGTTTAGTGTCTGTAGCTTAGTTTGAGGCCATTTTAGTCCTCTGGAGCTGTTGTTGTATCCCCTGTATTAAACAACTGTGTACCAAATGTGGGCAGCCTGGTGGAACGGTGGTTAGCACTGTTGCCTCACAGCGAGGTGGTTCTGGGTTCGAGCCCCGGCCGACCTGGGGCCTTTCTGTGCGGAGTTTGCATGTTATCCCTGTGCTTCCGTGGTTCTCTCCGGGTGCTCCGGCTTCCTCCTACTGTCCAAAGACATACAGCATAGGTTGACTGGCATCTCTAAATTGCCCGTAGGAGTGGTTGTTAGTCTGCGTGTTAGTCTGCATGTTAGTCTGCGATGGACTGGCGACCTGTCCAGGGTGTACCCCGCCTCTTGCCCGCAGCCGGCTGGGATTGGCTCCAACCCCCCTTGACCCCGTTTGGGACTAAGTGGTATAGAAAATGGATGGATGGATGTACCAAATGCATTACCAGAGCCATAGACCCAAAATATCCTACACCTTCTCCATATCAACTCTCTCAGTTAGCCTCAGAGAGTGCACCCTTGGCTTCCTTCCCACAGCTCATCATCTATGAAGACACCTTGGACCTGGAGTACAAAGAAGATGCTGGTTATTAGCCCTCTGAAACCGCTTTCACACAATTTTGCTAAGGTTAACACATAATCCATATAGTGTCACACACACGTAACAGACGCAATATTCTTAGTATGGTTTAGTTAGTTTGGTGTAAACTCTGACTATGGCAGGACATGTTATGAATGATTCATACTCTGGTTAATTAGGTGGCCTTGCTGTTTATTGCTTATAATTTTTTTACATTTTTATGTTGATTGCTTATTTCTTTCCATTTTTATGTTTATTGTTTATTTCTTTTTACAATTTTATGTTGACTGTTTACTTTTTACAGTTTGTTGATTGTTTATCACTCTTTATTTCTTCCAGATGTTTGTGAAATGAAGAATGCTTCCTGATGTATTTACAATGAAAATCAGCTTGCATGTAGCCGCTGACATGTGCACTGTGCTGCCAGAGGTATTCACCCACCCTTTATTTTTCTTTGCTTATATATATATTAAAACTGTATTGATGACTACCATATTCTACTGAGTGAAACTTTGGAACTATATGCCACAACCTTTGTGGAGACATGATGTTTGTACCTTCAAGTAACCAGATGGCCTATTTTACATTTTAACACAGACCTGTTGGCCTGTTTTGCATCTTCACCTAGGCCCGCTTAGCATATTCCAAGTTCTGCTTTGCCATGTAGTATCTTGCAGGACAGGGGGCCTACAAACTGAGATGACCACCTGGCCCGTTTAGCATACTCACTAGGTCCTGCTTTTGTCCTGCAATAGCCTATACAGATAGGGGGTCTGCAGCGCAGACAACTAATTGTTCAGTATTCATTGATTAGCTTCTGACCTGAAAATCACAACACACACACACACACACACACACCTGGTCTAGATCACATTTCAGCAAGCAGGCGTGGGCAGAGACTGACCTGCTCACGCCAAATGGCCAATAGGATTACGAAGCATGAAATGTTGTACCTCTGTACAGGGCGGACTCAGCCCGAGAAGATAAATGTAACCAGAAAACAACTCGTGGTTCAGAGAATGGATTTCCTGCGGGAGCTCTGTCTCTCTGATCCCAGCGCTGTTTGTCTTACCTGTGCCCACACTTTGATTAAATTTCCTGTTGATTTTACACAGTCCTCTCCTGTCTTCACTTCTTGCGCTTCCAACAAAAGAAATGTTTTTTTCTAAGAGCCACAACTAATTTAATTAGTTAGTTAATAAAATAATATGGTGATTAACTCATTGATTGACCAATTTGTTTTTTATTGTAAAGAATGTAAGTAAGTAAGAGCCCGTGGTGCCATCTTCAAATGTCGTCTTTTGTCCAATCAACAGTACAAAATCTGAAGACATTCAGTTACTATCAGAGAAGATTAAGAAAACCAGAAAACATTCACATTTAAGAAGCTGGAACAAGACTTTCTGCCATTTCTGCCCAATTTCAAATTCAATTTTAATCAGTTATCAGAACAGTTGGTCACCACTCCTTTCATGGACAGGCCATACTGATTTTAAAATCACCTACTTAAACTTAAAGGTGAAATCTGCAATTTTCTACACATTCACACTCTGTTGTGCAGGTTTCTGAAAAATAAACCAGTTAAAGTGGGAACATCTAACATGCTAAGCTTGTGTTTGATGTTGATGTGTGATTTGTTATCAAATGTGTGACAGCTCTTTTTAAATGGATATTTTTGGCATTGTCAGAGACAAAGATTATGGCCCCACACGCCATAACAAGCTGATGACTTTTTCTTCTGCCATGTACACACAATTGTGGATACATTTAGAAGTGCATCTTGAATACCCACAACCACACTTTTAAAAAGCTCTTCTTTGTCAGAGTGTCGCCTCTGGTAATGAGATGTACTACTATGACAGCGTATAATAATATATTTGTAACATTTTCAGTCCAAAATGAACTACTGCTACATTGAACCATCACTATAATTAACTAAAGCTGTGTAAGCATATGAAATACTTCTAAAATTAATTTCAACAGTAACCATCATGATATACTTTAATTATAGCAGTAGTTGACTGTAATAAGTATAATTAAGTAAACCACCTGGGAGAGAAATGTAAAGAGGGAGAGGTGGATCCTTGGATGTACAGACTCTTCTGATCTTGCAGGGAACACAAACATACCAAACCCCACCTCTGACGCTTTCATCTCACTTCTCCAAACATCTAGAGGGCCTTCTTTAAAACCTCAGCTGTTAGAGTTGCCACATGAGAAACTGTCTGATCCCAAGGAGGAGCCACTGTCTCTTTATTGTTTGTATTGCACTCAATCAACAGATTCAGGTAGGAATAATCCTCCTTTGAGTGGAAAAAGACACCCTTTTTGTAGGCTTGGTATCAGTATGTTGATACATTCCTACAGTAGTGATCAGAGTACAGCTAGAGAAGGGGGAGAAAGCATCCTGAGTCATTTCTTTAGTTTGTGGCTAGCAGAGGACAGGCAGCAACACAGAGGCTCAACGTAAACCAATTAGAGGGCCTTTCCTGCCCTTTTAAGAGGCAGATAATGTTCTTGTTTTCACAAAGCATCCTGTTATTTAATCAGCCCTGTAAGTGAGAGCATAACACTCCACGCACTCGAAAAGTGCACAGCAGCCTCCCTCCCTCCCATCATTCCTGCCCTGAGCCCTCCGTCTCATTCAACAGCTCTTGTAAGCCTCCAGGAATTCACTCTTGGAACAGGCTGTGCAGTAAGCCGCGTCTTTGTGCAGAGCAAACACACACAGGCACACATAATCAGCACAGTGGCAAATGAACACACACACACACACACACACACACACACACACACACACACAGTAGATGAGGAAAACACAAATAAGTTTAGAAAATGCACCAGTACTGATTATTACCTCCTGTGGCATTAGATTCTTCTGCCATTGCTACTGTAAATCAATTCAGATCACTTCAGTCAGTTACAGTACTTCAGTGGGATGTTTGTTTGAAAATAAGACCACACCACATCTTTGACATCTTTCACTCTTTGGTAGCTATTTGCTGCTGAAAAAACTGATTTTATAGGTTCACACCTCTGGGATGATACAAACCCAGTTAATATCAGATATGATTTTATTTTCTTAATTCAAATGACTGAAGTAACAACTGAAAAACATAATTTATGGCAGAGGTGCAAGACATATTCATAGCCTTTACTTAAATAAAGTAGCAACACCTCAGCTAAAAATACTCACAAATCCTGCATTCAGTATTTTGGTTAAGAAAGTATTATCAGAAAAATGTTCTTAAAAGTATCACAAATAAAAGCCAATAAAACGTATTATGCATTTTGTTATACATTAGAATACTGTATTTTTATTGATGCATAAACTTGTGAACAGAATTTTTTTTTTACCTGGAAGAGGTGGAGAGACAACACAAACACTGCTGGTAGGGTTAACCTACAGCAATATATCATGTTTTCTAAAATGATAAACTGAATGCAAAGTGACTAATAATGATCACTATCAAATAGACACTGTGGTATAAAAGTATCTAGATATATAAAAATATAATATATCATAAAATATAGGAATAAAATTGCATCAATTGGAGATACTTAACATGAATAGCTGTAAATTGTAAAAATTGTATGTAAGTACAGTACTTGGGGTGGCGCAGCGGTGTGGTGGTTAGCACTGTCACCTCATAGCTAGAAGGTTCTGGGTTCGGTTCTTTCTGTGTGGAGTTTGCATATTTTCCCTGTGCCTTCGTGGGTTCTCTCTGGGTACTCCGGCTTCCTCCCACAGTCCAAAAACATGAAGCTTAGGTTGATTGGAGACTCTAAATTGCCCCTAGCTGGTCCCAAGCCCGGTTAAATAGAGAGGGATGTGTCAGGAAGGGCATCCGGCATAAAAACATGCCAAATTTACTCATGTGAATTGAATTCACTGTGGCCGCCCCCAACAGGAACCACCGAGAGCAGAGTAGTAGGCAGTACTTGAGTAAAGTGCAGCTCAACTTTCAGAACAAAACTGCTCTTTATTTCTTTACAGCATGTCTGTTCATTCTTCAATTTACATTATGCAAGTAAATGGAAGTTTGGGCTTAGAGTATCTTAAACAATACTACCAATAAAAAAAAAAGATTAGTATGCAGCTAGCGGTTCTGTGTAGGTATACATACAGTAGGCTGAGCAGGTATCCATGTTCACAATCTGAGTGTAGTGTGCTTTCATGCTACCCTTTGCTAATTACAGTAGCACTAAACACACAGTAGAGTATGTCATTACTTTAGGGGCGGCTGTGGCTTAGGAGGTAGAGTGGGTCATTTCCTAACTGAAGGATTAGCGGTTCGATTCCGGGCTTGTTCAGTCAACATGTCGAAGTGTCCTTGAGCAAGGCACTGAACCCCCAGTGTTAACACCAGTATGTGAATGTGTGAGCATTTGTGAGTATGAATGGGTGAATGGCCAAGTAGTGTGAAAGCGCTTTGAGTGTGCTGTAAAGCGTAGAAAAGCGCTATACAAGTATAAGACCATTTACTTTGCAGGAATTTAGTCATAAACCAAAGTATATGAAACCTTGAGCTGATGAGGGTACTAGGGGAAAACTCAGGAATTATCAAAGCTATTACAAGTCATCCTGAGGGAAATGAATGTCTGCTCTAAACATCCATCAATAGTCAGTCGCTGTCTACAAATTTCACTCAAAAGCACAACTGTGAACTTTTTTTCTTGCAGTGTAATCAATCACCAAAGGTCGGAAGGACTCATCCTATGAGGCTGTATGCATATAACATTTCCTGGAAATTGATCCAACCCATAGTGGTAGAGACTAGTTGAGCAACTGACCTGCTTCCTTAGAGCTACAACACTAGTATGGCTTAAAAGATGTGTTACAAACTTGATATCTATACTAGCTGTACAACAGACATACAGTATTGTGTAGGCCTTCTATACTGATCACCTTCATTACCATCATTCAAATATTTTCACAACAACGCATGGTGGCGCTGTGGGTAGCGCCATTGCCTCACAGTGAGAAGGTTCCAGGTTCGCGACCTTTCTGTGTGGTGTTTGCATGTTCACCCCGTGCTTGTGTAGGTTCTCTCCGGGTACTCTGGCTTCCTCCCACTGTCCAAAGACATGCGGCTTGGGTTGATTGGTGACTCTAAATTGCCCATAGGAGTGAATGTGTGTGTGTGTGTGTGGTTGTTCGTTTGTGTGTTGGCCCTGCAATGGAGCGGCGTCCTGTCCAGGGTGTACCCTGCCTTTTGCCCGATGCTGGCTCCAGCCCTCCCACGACCCCATTCTGGACTAAGCGGTGTAGAAAATGAGAGGATCTGAAGTTTGGTCTGTACAGCTCCAGTGTGCACTAGGGCCAGACTTTGAATTCTATCTGGCCTCTAAAACCTTTTTCTCATAAAAAGCATAAAAATTCATGTTAACCATGCTTAATCACTACTGGGCATTTGCCTTGTAAATCTCAAGTCTAAATAGTCTTATCGTACCCTAGTGAATTACAAACACCAGAAGCACACAGTCTGCCCTGTGAATCTGTTTTGTCAAACCCTTGTTAAAAGCCATCATCATTTATGATGAAAAAGATGAAAAGCCAGAGAGGGGGCATTTGGCACTGACCTACCTGAGTCAGAGTTAACCAGGTTCATACTGCAGAGGAGAAACAAGAACAGAGTCCCTCTGCCTGCAGTGTTAGACTCACAAGACCTGTTTTCTGGTTTGCTTTAAACACTAGGGATGCACTTAGTGCTCACTTTCTTGCCGGGGGAAGTAGTTACTGGTAACACAAACCTGTCTGCTCTCCACTTCACTTTCAGCAGTAGGCTTGCCCAAGCCTGAGGCAAGCCAGAAAAACAACTAAAAAAAAAAAAGAGAGATGAAGACAGAAAGGAAGAGTAAGATAGGAAGAAAGTGAGACAGTAAGGGGACAGGGAGAAATGTCTTTTTTATGGGAATGTTTCACTTAATCTCAAAGGCAGCGTGAAAACCTTCATCTGTTTGCTGAGCAGTTCAAAAGAGACTCCACATGCCTCCGCTTGCTGCTATATAAAAACAACATTCTAATGTAGATCTTAAAGAGGGCCAGCGGCTCAGCCTGCACAATGAGAACTGGGATGTGCCTGATGAACTGATGGGAGGGTGGAAAGAGAATTAGGTAGGTAAACAGGAGGGGAACGCGAGAAGCAGTGGGAAACTGGCGACAACAGAGAGGGAGGAGAAAGACGTGAAAGAGTCAAATCAACAGTCCTGTTTCTGAGCTGCTAGACACACAGACTGGCCGGGGGTGGGTTGCCCTCTGGCCTTACCTGCTATTCTTCTCAATTAACCAAGTCAGGGCTTGGCCTCTAAATCTCATTTACCTTCTATTCCTTTCTCTTTTACCTGTTCATGTTTCACCATAAGACTAACCATTTGCCTTAGTCATTAACAGAGGAATGTCCTGTGAGAACATCATCATGTGTTTTATTGTGGCTCCTAGACAGAGATTCAATGGCAGCACTTTTCACATTCAGGGTCTGTGAAGATAACTCCTTTTCAGTAAAACCTATGGCATAAGAATTATGAAACTCCTTGCTGATGAACTGCTCAAAAATACCACAGATAAACTGCAGTGTGATGCATCTGTAGTCAGGTTTTTCTGCACACTATGCACCTCCAGGCCTCCTCTCCCCATAGCCAAGGCAAGACCGGGCCCGATCCCATCTGCAAAGCTATTTTGACAAGGCACCCCTCTAAAAATCTCCAGGGTTCAAACTGCTGGAAGATCAAAGCACTAATACTGCAGTAATAATAAGTTACTGCCCTATGAACACCTCATTCATCAGGGAAAGGCAGTCATATAGTACAGCTGTATCTGCAGGGCCATTAAGCACTCATCATGTGATCCTATTTGCTATCCCTATGTAGAAAAACTTCTTTAGCTCTGCAGGCAGAGTGAGAACAAGGGATGAACTCTCACCAGTAATGCCAAAAACCCTGAACTGATAAGGTTGTGCACAAATGTTGTCTCTGTGATGAAATCTCCAATACCTATTCCAGCTCTTCATGCACTGTCCCCCCACTTGACTTCATGGACATGGCTACACTCCCACCATCATCCCTAGCAACTCCTGCAGCTTGCTCAGGGTGTCTCCCAAACAGTTCAGATGGTGGCATTTTAATGACTGCAATTTGGCACTGATCTGTATTATCTGGGTTTCATCTCGCTTTATGAGCATGACACAGTGCTCTATTTTTAGTTTAGCATTTGCCGTCGATCAGTGCAGATGACAGCTTGATGAAACCGTGACTCCCTCACGCTCCTTTTGAAGTGACAAGTGAAAGATGTACCGCCTTAATATGAACACCCTGAGATGCATTCTCAAATACCAGGAGCAATCCTGCAGTAGGGTGTGTGCTCTCCCTCAGGGAGCAGATAAGCGGCGTAGCGTGCATAGAAACTCTGTGACAGTCCCAGCCTGTTGTTGTTTGTGATGACTACTTGTTTGCTTTACCTTGAAGGTAATTAGAGCACAATAAGCAATAGCAATTCCTATAAAGGAAACCTGCTGCACTCGACTGTTGTTTCAAAACAACAGTCGAGTGTTGGATCCCCACACAACACCCCTCACACACTTATTGATTTCACTGATTCACACAACTCACGATATTTTTCTGTAAATATTTCTACCTAGTTTGCTTATTAAATCTTTGCTATGAAAAATTAAACTTGGTGTCTCTCCCTGTTAATTGTTGTGGGATGAGTCAGTCATGATGGTCAAATGTGCAGTGTGTATTCATGTTATTAATGTGCGTACGCCAAATTACAAATACATGCTTGCTGGTGAAAGAGTATATTTTCTCCCTTTTCTTGCAGGGAATACATTATCTGGCTTGGTTATTAAAACAAGTGTCTCCAACAGTTGAGATGATGTCAATATACATTCCAATAAGCTTTCCATCATGCTACATCAATATGAAGGGGATGCTGGAGAGTTGAAGGGGGCAGAGACCAGATAGTACATGCGGTGAAAGAGAGAGGTGAATGCAAGTGCTCTAAAGACAACAGTGTCTGTAGTTTGGCCTGCTGATGTGGCCCAGCCTCAGCTCAAGAAGACTTTAATTTAAAACCCTAGTTGCCATAATTTGCAGCAAAATTCATACTGCTTCTTGGAGTCATAACTCAGCTAAACCTGAACACAAATATTTCACACAGATTTTTTTAATTCAGCCTGACTTACGGCAAACTTTATAGAAATATCATTATCTCTGATGTCTACTGTGAAAATATGTTCATACTGTAAATCCATTTAAAAGTCTTCAATTTTCTTCAGTGACAATGTAATCTAGTATAATTAGTTACATGATAGTTGCATCAAAGTGGACTATGCAGTCAGTGCAGGACCAATACGTAACCAACGTGTAATTTCAGTGAGGAGATAAATATAAAAAGAGAAGAGCAGAAAAGTGAGAAAGGGGGGCACAACAATCTGCTAATCTCCAGTCACTGAGAAAAGAGAGCCAGAATGTGAAAACATCACCTTTCTAAGCAAACAAAACACATTCCAGGTTTTACATATGTGTGTGCAGAGGACAGTTTGTTGTGCCATCAGCTCAGAGTCAATGTTTAGCTTAGCTGGCATCAGACAAAGAACCGGCACGACATGCGGATGAGAGCTGCAGCTGCAGCTGGGGTGTGTTATGCTGCAAATATCAAGGCCAGAGAATTTTCCACCTATTTAAGGTGATAGGATGAACGAAGGAGAGTGCAGCAGAGAAACAGACCCATTGCAAATTACTCACACTTCATTTGAGGAGAGGGAGGATGGTGTTTAACCGAGCTGAACAACAACAACGTTGCAGGTCAAGGTGACATCTATTTAGCTGTGACCTGTAGCCCTGTGATTACCACGATCCCCTCAACTTGAAGACATGCCATTAAAATGCTCCTTGTCACTTGCATGTCAAAATGTGCATGATTGATTCTTAATAAACTAATAGATACAGTATGCTTGCTTATTTACACATTTGTGGCAGCACTGGACCAGAAAACGTTGTTTTGAAACTAGTAGTGAGATGCACCTCTCCTCCAAAATTTGATCAGTGCCAACATATGTGACAGATTTCAATCACCTCCCCTTGGCAATACGTTTATTGAACCTCTAATTCTTCTTTCACATATCTTTGTGTAGGGTCACTTTGTTGCTCCAAAGGTCGAAAACATGTGATCAAGCAGCCCAGCCCACTTTCCTATCCCCTGTAACCACACTCCCACCTGCACACCTGAAAAGACAAATTAAATTCAAAGCTTATTTTGACATTTGTTTGCCTCACACAGATCATGAAAACCACTGTTCCAAAAACCGCAAGACAGCAAAATGGAAAGCACATCACTTGTTTTTGATGTGATGACAAAAAGCGGAATGAACTTTCCCACTGAGAAGAAAAACCTGAAATATTCTTCTCATTGTTCAGTCACTCACAAAGCCAAGCTCAGCACAAAAGGCCTCCTCTACTGATAAAGGCTTGCTGCTACACTTGCTAACTCCCCTGACTGCACAAATGTATCACTGTAAAGTTGAGTTATTGCCCCAGTCCATGTCCACAGATTCATGTTTGTGAACTTGCATCCTAACCAGCTGCTGACCTCAGTAGGAAGCAGGTTTTCCTCAAATAACACAGCACACAGGTGGTAAAGGCGGGACATGCTCCTCAACAAAACAGAGATAGTATGAACATCAATATCTGTACCGAATGAGCAGAAAATCTTCTGTAAAAGCCCTCCCAGACAAGCTGAGGTGAACAAGCACCAACCTACAGTGGATTTTGGTGGCTGGAATGTGAATAACATTCCTGTTGCTCAGGACCCTTCCTCGCCCAAAACATTCTTTGGCTGAGTCCTGTGACACTGGGCTCTCCTGTTTGTGTGATGACAACAGAAGACACATCACCCGGTTTTGCTATTCTTGGACTTCTAACATGGAAGATGCGTACTTCATGAACATCCAACTCGCGTACTACTGGCTGCTTAATTTCACTCTCAAACTTTGGTTCAGGATCCCTTATGTAACACATCAGGATGGATGAAGCCAGGCTCCGAGAGTGCAGGAACAGTCCCTTTATTAGCACCGGTTTCTGCAAAGCTTATTCTTATCAGCTCTGGGTAGCCTCTATCGACAATTACATTTTCTAAAGACCACTTTTATGTCACACAATACTGTGAGAGAAAGGAATATAGAGCTAAGTGTTGTATTTTGCTTACCTGCAACGTACACAAACACACCAGGCTTATCCTTGGCAGCTCTGGGTAGCCTCTATCGACAATTACATTTTCTAAAGACCTCTCAGGACTTCAGCTGCCCCCTACCTGCCGGTGTGTCATTTGCAGCATTACAACCCCTTTTTCCAGCCTAAACTCCTTTCCATTTTCAGCTGCTAGTAAATTAACAAACTAGTGTGCTTAATCAAATGCAACAACTTATTTAATGAAATTGGAAACAAAATAAAAACATGAATGGGGTGTTTTCTGGCACTGTATTGTGCCCTCAGTTTCCTTAGTATCCAGCTCACTGCTAGTGAACAGTCTTGTGTCTCACACTTATTTATCCCACAGTAAGCTTCAGTTGCTCATTGTGACAGTATTTTTACTCAGACACTGTGCCTGAATATATGACTACACCTCACTTTAGTTATTCCTGGTGAATTCTACAAGAAAGACAACAACGTTTTGGGTTGGGGAAGGGTTTCTGACCCTGGTTCCTAACCTCTTAAAGGGTGGCAAGTGATCCAATATATTACAAAATGAACTCAAGCCTCAATGTTTTTATTTCTGCTTTTCATTTACAATGCACTGGCTCCCTCTTTAACCAATTGCATTTGTATGGATTTTTACAATAAAGAATAAAGATGATGACTATGTAACATGTTGACAATGAGAGTGCTGGTGTTTACCATAGCAGGTATAATGTTTACCAAAATTACCACCTTAGTTTAGCAGGTTAGCATGCTAACACTGGCTACTTATCACTAAACACAAAGTATAGTTCACCTATCTTAAAAAAGTTTGGCTGACCTTTGGTGCTTAGGAGGAAGTTATTTCAGACTCAGAAAGCAGCCATGTCACTGTCAGGTTTGTCATCACACACAATCAGAAGCTGGAAGCTAGAAGAATTTACAAGCTATTTTAAAGTGATGACTATTATTTTGAAGGGTACATTTATTAAAGCTGAGTGTGGCTTCCATTTTAATATGTGCATCTTCATTACAGGGACAATAGACAAATACTTTTGGCTCAGGAAAATGCTTCAATAATCAGCACATCATGTATCTCAAGTCAAAATAAATAAGACAGTTGTCAGACATGGGCTAATCAAACTACAAATTACATCATGGGTATGATAAGAGGCACAATGAGTGCACTGACTGAAAAGAAGGTAGTCATTAGGCTTCTAGACTCAAAGCTAAGAACTTTCTACTGAGTTATCGTTACACGGATATGGTAAGCTAAGAGTGACTAACTTCAGCAACAGAGGAAATGGGAGGGAAAAGAGTGTTGTCAGAGTCAAACAGGCACAAACAGAGGACGAAGGTGATTAGTCAGGCTTGTTGTTTCTAAAGCGAAAAGGAATGACAGTGTTAAAGGAAGAAAATATGTGACAACACACAGCAAAACAGTCACTGAGCAGCTAAATAGAAAGTGAGGCTTGAGGAAGAAAGGCTCAAAGCTACACACCTACATCACTTTTGGAGAAGATGAGTTGATCAAAGTGGTGTAAGCCTTGTATGCTTCAGAGATTAAAAAGAATAACATGTGATGGTTTAGGAGATGCATGGTATTTGCTGGTCCATTAGCAAAACATGGCCAATGTTGCAAAAGTCCAGCTTTGACTAACAGAAAAACAGAAAGCCATAGTTTATCCCTTTGAAGACAACTATGCAATTATCTGGCATAGACAAGCAAATAAAGAATTTTCTTGGGAGAAAAATCAAAGTGAGCCCAGAAGTCCGCTAACACTGATGCATTTCATATTGCATTTAACCTCAAAAGCTTGAATATCTCCCTTTTCCAGATGCTCTCCTGCATTTCTCCTCCTCAACTTGTCTCCAGTGAACTGGAGATGCTGGACCTGACTACCAAAGGAAAAGAAACTAAAGGTAGCTGCCATTTCATTTCTAGCCACTGTTTTGCTAAAACCCAGCAGGCATGAATAGCTTAAGGTTGAAACAGACAATCATGAAGAAACAAAAACACTCTCAAGATGGCAACAATTTATTCAACCCTCAATGGACTTCCCTTGTTAGCCACAGTGAAAGATAGATGTGACCTCATTTGGAGGTCACATCCCTTTATCATAAATGCTCCAGTATTTAATTCCATTTAACTTTCACATGGCTGACACACAAAAGCAATCCACCTATGGTAATTCAACTTAATCAAAAGAAATTTCAAGCGGCAGGCTTTTTAGAACACTAATAACAACTAGAACTTATAATACCTTAAGTATTGTATGGATGCTGCCAAACATCTTGGTTTTGAGCAATTATATTAAGGTTTCATATTCTATTTGACAATGACATTACAAATATCAGACATACTTTCAGTGTTGTGGCTGCAGTACCTTTCTACTACATAGCTTGAGAAAAATTTGGGAAAGCACACCTGAGGTTATGTGGGACTATAACACACGGATAATGTGAACTACTGTGTGCACTCACACAGGCACAAGCACATAAAAAACCTAGTTAAAGAAAACAGGCTTACTGCACAATCAGGCCAAAACCCTCTATGCGCTACAGAATCAATAAGTGAGGCTTTCTTTGATAGTCAACAAGTTCAGACATGGGCCAAAGGCTCAATCACTGTCAGAGCTGTTGTCACAAAGCCACAGACTCTTACTGATGGTGTTTCACAGAGCCAGAGTGTGAATGGTAGAAAGTCAGCTCAGTGTCTCAAAAAGCACAAATGACAGCATTTATTCAGAACTATATGGAGTTTAGAGTGGCCCGCTGGGCACCACTGTGGTGCCTTTTCTCACTGAGTCATGTGTTGCTTTGTAACTTAGCTTGAGAACCTTTCCAGGTCTTTAGTGTAAATGGAACAGCCAAGCTGGCTAGTGGAAACAGACAGATCACTTCTAGCACAACATGCTGTATCTGAACCAGAGATCAACAGGAAGTAACTGTAGAAAGTGAAGATCTGGACACATGTTAGACTTCTCATAAGTCATAATGCACCATCATTCTAGTCCCTGATAGACTAGTGGTTAGAACGCAGTGCTCTCACCCGGGTTCGAATCAGGATTGCGTCAGGAAGGGCAATCAGTGTAAAACACGTTCCCAAATGTCACATGTGAATCGTCAGTGTGACATTTTGCTGTGGCGACCCCTAATGGGAAAAAAGCCAAAACTGACATTCATTCAATTCTAATCTTTTATCTCGTCTTCCTCATCCAACACTGTGTCATGATTCGGTTCCGTTGCTTCCTGTCATGCTTTTAATTTGACATTACTTCCAGTTTTTGTTTCACATCAATTTCGGTCTTTTTACTTTAATAATCACTCACATTAGTTTCACCTGCTCCCGATTGTTTACACCTGTTTTCACCGCATTATAAGCAGCCTTCCCCCACCAGTCCCCTGCCAGATTGTTCTAGACTCCAGCTCTGACTCTCCAGCATTTTTTCGGTTTTGGTATTTTGTGTTTTGACCCGGATCGTATACTTTGATAATTCTGTTCCGCCATGCCCTTGTGTTTCGGACTGCTGTCTTGTGTATGAATTATCGGGCTTCCCCTTTGGACTACGAACTTTGGATTCCCTTTGCTGTATGTGTTTGCTGGCTCTGACCATGGACTGTATCATCAATCTGTAAGTGCATTTCATGTGTTCACCGTGTCTTGTCTCGTTTTTGTTATGCGTTAGTACTCTTAATAAAGAGACGGTTAGTCACATATCCTTGTCTGGCAATTTAATAGAGTTCACCCACAACATTATCGGCAGCGTCACGCGTCGAACCTGACACACTGTTTATGTGAGCCTGATTTTCCCTTAAGTAAAAAAAAAAAAAAAAAAAAAAAAAGAAGCCCATCAGAAATTATTACTATTTGGGTAACTTAAAAAAAGGCTCATCCTCAGTGAGCTCCATGCAAAATTTATGAGCATTTAAAGATGTTGTTATGAGTCAATTTAAATTGATTAAGCCCTGATGGCCAGATGGCTAGGATTCAATGCTTTCACTGCTGCGGTCAGGGCACCTCTAGCCACAGGGGTTGCAAGCCAGTGTCTTGTGTTCCGGTCCCAAGCCCGGATAAATAGAGAGGGTTGTGTCAGGAAGCGCATCAGGCATAATAACTTGCCAAAATCTACCATGTGAATTGTCAGTGTAGAAACAGATGATTCGCTGTGGCAACCCCTAACGGGTGCAGCTGAACATGGAACATTTGTCCACATTTAGATTGATTAAGCAATGAGTAGTGCACAGAATGAATGGCTTTTTTGCCCCTGGTGTCAGCTCTGAACTTGTTTTTGAGAAAAAAATTATCTGTTTTCATTCACAGTGAATAATCTCCTGAAGAGACATAGCATAGATGCAAAAACAATACTGTTATTCATTAAGCTTCATGTATCTGAAGCTAAAACCCTCCATGACTTTTGAAAACAAACCTATGCCCTAGATAATTTAATATTCTAAAATTTAATTAAACTAGGGCTACAACAACTAACAGATAAATGCTAATAAAAATTGATTTGATTTATTCTTTCAAGCATGTAAAGACAGTTGATATGTCAACACATAATTTTACACATATCCAACAAATGCTAATCCAATATCAATTTGCTTATACCTAGTACATGCTTGAATGGAGTAGGAAGAAGTCAGACTTATCCAGTCCTACCCCATGACATCATCTTACCATCATTGGTTTGCAAGCAGTA
>NW_018128210.1:57139-57353 GCF_001952655.1 Monopterus albus
TAGTGTTAACATTCATACACCACACCCACAATGTTACACCTGATTAATTGTTAAGCCTGTTCTTGCATATATCTTGATTGACACATACCTTTATATTTATGTTTAAACTCGTCAATTCTATTACTATTTTTTACGATATTACTTAAATTATTCCATAGTTTTACCCCACTTATGGAAATACAAAATCTTTTTTTGGTTGTACGTATAGCATGAA
>NW_018128210.1:57464-58455 GCF_001952655.1 Monopterus albus
AAAAATTTTAACAATTTAGACTGTATGAAAGCTCCATTGGTGTGATCCCTATACCCCATCTTATGCACAATTCTTATCGCTCTTTTTTGTAATATATACAATGGTTGAAGTGAGCTTTTGTATGCATTTCCCCAGTTTTCAATGCCATACTCTAAGTATGGTAAAATCAATGAAGAATACAAAATGCGTAGTGCTTTCCCGTCCAAAATATATCTAACCCTTGCCAGTATCGATATATTTTTTGCTATTTTGTGCTGAACATATCTGATATGAGATTTCCAGGAGAATTTGTCATCAACTATGACACCTAGAAATTTAATTTCATATACTAAAATAGTTGGCAACCGATTTAGTTATTGATTAATTGGGTCTGGTCACATAGCTGTGTGAGACACAGAGCTCAGCAACTGGGTCACTACATCAGTGAGGTGTATCAACACATTTAAAAAAAATGGCAGAAGCCATGAATTGTAGTGAGCATGGTTACTGCAAAGAAAGGTGGATGACCAGTCATCTAAAGTTTGGGAACATGTTATTTTACAGTCAGAAAGAAGACTGTCCAGTGTGTTAGATTTTTATCCGGTTTGTTTATTGAAAGCGCGAGAACAGAAGACAGGACAGAACTGTATAAAATCAACACAAAGTTTACTCAAAGTCTGGGCACAGGTAAGACAAACAGCGCTGGGATCAGAGAGACAGAGCTCCCGCAGGAAATCCATTCTCTGAACCATGAGGTATGTTTTTCTAGTTACATTTATCTTCTCAGGCTGAGTCCGCCCTGTACAGAGGTACGACATTTCACGCTTCATAATCCTATTGGCCATTTGGCATGAGCAGGTCAGTCTCTGCCCACACCTGCTTGCTGAAATGTGATCTAGACCAGGTGTGTGTGTGTGTTGTGATTTTCAGGTCAGCACCTAATCAATGAATACTGAACAATTGGTTGTCTGCGCTGCAGACTCCGTATTTGTATAGGCTATTGCAGGACAAA
>NW_018128210.1:58714-68137 GCF_001952655.1 Monopterus albus
AATGCATTTCTTGTTGAAAATGGGTGTGGATGCTGATATGCTG
This sequence comes from Monopterus albus, assembly GCF_001952655.1. Classification (NCBI taxonomy): domain Eukaryota; kingdom Metazoa; phylum Chordata; class Actinopteri; order Synbranchiformes; family Synbranchidae; genus Monopterus; species Monopterus albus. Next base: position 58,758 of record NW_018128210.1, read on the forward strand.
AAAGATCGTCCTGAAAATGCCTGAAATCAATTGCTGAAACAGCTGAAAGATGAGAAGAAATGGCTGAAGTTCTTTGTTGAATAATCTGAAGGATGAGATGCAATAAATACAAGTAGGAATGTCCTTGAAGAGCTGAACATTTTGATACCTGAATGGCTTTTCTAGCTGAAAGTATGCTGAACTTATTAAGATGTGTAAATATTCCAATTACACACAAAGTAGGTAAAACAAGTAGGTGTGTGTGTGTGTGGGCGGGTGTGCAGTTGTTTGTGTGTCTGAGAATGAAAGAGTAGTCCTACACCCTGAGGACTACTGGGGCATGGCTATTGAAATGAGACATAAAATATAAACAGTAATTATGCAAAAACTGTAAAAGATATCAAAAAGCTGAGTACATTATGAATAGCTGAAGAGTTGCTAAATAGATAACAACAGAAATGGTGATTTTAGCTGAAGGTATGCTGAAGTTAAGATGTTAAAATTTTTCCCATTTATTTGAATGGGACAAAATTTGCTGAAAAATGTTAAATATATGAAAATGTATAAATGTTACAAACAAGAAAAATACAAGCACATGTCCTTAAGAAGCTGAACCTCTTTCAGCTTTTGTAGCTGAAAGTATGCTGAAGGAATTAAGTGTCGAAAAATGTACGAAAGAAATCAGAATAATAACTAAAAAAATGCATTTTCTGAAAAAAATGCATATGGATGCTGAGTGCTGAAAGATCACCCCGAAATGCTGAAAATTTTGATACCTGAATGGTTTTGCTAGCTGAAAGCATGCTGAAGGTATGAAGTTTTGAAAAATTCTGAATAGAAGCATGAATGTCCTTGAAAAGCTCAACATTTTGATAGCTGAAAGTATGCTGAAGTAGAATTTCACCCATTCATTTGAATGGGGCAAGATTTTCAAAATAAAGCTATATATTTTAAATGTATAAAGTTTAGAAAAATCCTGAAGAGAAGCAAGAATGTCCTTGAGGAGATGAACAGTTTGATAGCTGAAATTATGCTGAAGTAGAATTTTACCATTCTATATACTACAGTGCCTTGCGAAAGTATTCGGCCCCCTTGAACTTTGCAACCTTTTGCCACATTTCAGGCTTCAAACATAAAGATATAAAACTGTAATTTTTTGTGAAGAATCAACAACAAGTGGGACACAATCATGAAGTGGAACAAAATTTATTGGATATTTCAAACTTTTTTAACAAATAAAAAACTGAAAAATTGGGCGTGCAAAATTATTCAGCCCCTTTACTTTCAGTGCAGCAAACGCTCTCCAGAAGTTCAGTGAGGATCTCTGAATGATCCAATGTTGACCTAAATGACAAAGGATGATAAATAGAATCCACCTGTGTGTAATCAAGTCTCCATATAAATGCACCTGCACTGTGATAGTCTCAGAGGTAAAATCTACAATGGAATGGTTCACAAATAAACATATCCAGGTGTTAGAATGGCCAAGTCAAAGTCCAGACCTGAATCCAATCGAGAATCTGTGGAAAGAACTGAAAACTGCTGTTCACAAACGCTCTCTATCCAACCTCACTGAGCTCGAGCTGTTTTGCAAGGAGGAATGGGCAAAAATTTCCGTCTCTCGATGTGCAAAACTGATAGAGACATACCCCAAGTGACTTACAGCTGTAATCGCAGCAAAAGGTGGCGCTACAAAGTATTAACTTAAGGGGGCTGAATAATTTTGCACGCCCAATTTTTCAGTTTTTTATTTGTTAAAAAAGTTTGACATATCCAATAAATTTCGTTCCACTTCATGATTGTGTCCCACTTGTTGTTGATTCTTCACAAAAAATTACAGTTTTATATCTTTATGTTTGAAGCCTGAAATGTGGCAAAAGGTTGCAAAGTTCAAGGGGGCCGAATACTTTCACAAGGCACTGTATATTTGCTATATATTAGCAAGTTTTGCCCCATTCAAATGAATGGCAAAATTCTACTTCAGCATACTTTCACCTATTTCGGGTATCAAAATGTTCAGCTCTTCAAGGACATTTATGTTTCTATTAACAATTTTTCAAAACATCACACTTTTAAAATATTTAGCTTTATTCTGAAAAGTTTGCCCCTTTCAAATGAATAGGGAAATTCTACTTAAGCATACTTTCAGGTATGAAAATGTTCAAGTCTCCCAGGATAACATTTAGCTAGCAAAGCCATTCGGGTATCAAAATCTTCAGCTCTTCAAGAACATTCATGCTTCTCTTAAGAATTTTTCTAAACTTCATACTTTTATAATATTTAGCTTTATTCTGAAAAGTTTGCCCCTTTCAAATGAATAGGGAAATTCTACTTAAGCATACTTTCAGGTATGAAAATGTTCAAGTCTCCCAGGATAACATTTAGCTAGCAAAGCCATTCGGGTATCAAAATCTTCAGCTCTTCAAGAACATTCATGCTTCTCTTCAGTATTTTTGTAAAACTTATATCTTTGAAACATTTAGCTTTATTTTGAAAAGCTGAACATTTTGATACCCAAAAGAGGTGAAGGTATGCTGAAGTAAAAATGTCCGCATTCATTTGAATCAGAGAAAATTTTCAAAATAAAGCAAAATATTTCAAAGGTATGAAGATTAGAAAAATTCTGAATAGAAGCATGAATGTCCTTGAGCAGCTGATAATTTTGATAACTGAAATAGCTGAATGTATGCTGAGTATAGAATTTCCCCATTTATTTGAATGGGGCAAAACTTTCAAATATTTGAAATATATTCAAAATATATTTCAAAATTGTGAAGTTCAGTAAACCTCTGAATAGAAGCATGAATGTCCTTGAAGAGCTGAACATTTTGATAGCTGAAAATATGCTGAAGTTGAATTTACCCATTCATTTGAATGAGGCAACATTGTCTAAATGCTGAATATTTTCAAAAGTGTGAAAGTTGTAAAAAAAAAAAAACATTGACTATATGCCATAATGTTGTGATAAACCTGAACATTTTGACACCAGAATGGCTTTTCTAGCTGAAAGTATACTGAACTTATTAAGATGTGAACATTTTCCTATTGGTCCCCGCAAAGTAGGTAAAAGAAGTAGTGTTGAGTGTGTGTGGGTAGGTAGGTGTTTGTGTGTATGTGTGTGCATGAGAAAGAAAGAGTAGTCCTACACACTGAGAAATACTAGAGTGTGGCTATTGAAATGAGACATAAAATGTAAATGATAATTATGCAAAAACCATAAAATATATCAAAAAGCTGTTTACAGTATGAATAGCTGAAGAGTTGCTGAATAGTTATTAGTTGAAATGGTGGTTTTAGCTGAAGGTATGCTGAAGATATTATGTGAAAATTTTTCCCATTCATTTGAATGGGGCAAAATCTGCTGAAAAAAGCTAAATATGTTAAAAAGTATAAATGTTACAAACAATAAAAATATAAGCAGGAATTTCCTTAAAGAGCTGAACATTTTGATAACTTCATGGCCTTTGTACTTGAAAGTATGCTGAAGAAATTAAATGCTGAAAAACTAACGGAAGAAATCAGAATAATAAAGAACAGGATAACATAGTGTGGATGCTGTGCATCCACACAACAACAGTGTGGCTGGGGGAGCAAACTACAGCCTATAAGATTCACATCTGACAAGTGCCAATGAAGCAAAACATAACTGTGGTGGCAGGGAAGCATGCGTGTAGTTACAGAAGAAGGGGAACCTGAAGCTAAATAAGTCATTATTTTAGTTAAAAATGTATGAAAATATGAAACTAAAATTATCATGTACCTGATTTTAAGTAACATGGTTATGTTGTTACAAATTTTAGGATGCTAATGATATACCAGTATTTGGGAACATAATAGTGGGTTGTGTAGGCTGTTAATAATGGGTGTTAAATTCTTTTGCATTTGTGTTGCATTCATGTAAACATTAAACGTAAATGTATTAGGACCATCTTAAATGCAATAAACAAAGCTAAGTTATATAGGTGTTCATGAGCATTAATGACACATGCACATTAATGGGTATTGTACAGAGTAGCCTACGTAGCCTAAAAGTAAATGTGGTGAAGATTATTTTAGCATACTCAGATTTACTTTTAACCCTCAACAGTAGTAGTCATGTGTACCAGCTCTTTGTTAGTGTGGTATGTTTTTTTACACTGTAAGGACCTCATGTGCACTTTAGAAACATTCTATTCTTGAACAGATACGGTTTTGTTTAATAATGCAGTACATACGAACAGTGCAAAAGCATTTTTTAAATTAATGCCTTTTTTTTATAATGTGGAAAATAGATTTCTGCATGTTTTTTTATAAACTACATCGGATTAATCAATTAACTGTAGAAATCATTGACAGATTAATCAATTTTTAAAATAGTTCTTAGTTGCAGCCCTAAATCGAAACATGAAACTTCATGTAGCATGACTTCTGTGTCACAAAACTGCTTATTTCATACAAATGTGTGAATGTGGGTGAGAGATGGCCAGTAGTGTGAAAGCACCAGGAGAAGGTGATTGTTCAAGGGCTAATGCACAAATTCAATTTTAGAGTACCTCCAGCATCCTCTTCTTAATTTGAACAAAAGGGTGTTTGTAAGTGCAGCAAAGACTTCTGAAAACATTAACTCAAATTCACAGAGATACTGTGAGACCCATTCGGTAAAACAATAAGCAATACTGCATGAGTGAAATCAGGAAAGAAACCTCTCTGTGATGCCAGTGGTAGGAATCTCTGAAAACCAAAATAAAAACAACAATAAAACTTTTTTCTTTAGGGATTTCAGCTTTGCTTTGTTTGGTTTACAGTCTATTCTGAGTGTATGTGGTGCAACATGAACCCTCTGTGGCCATCTGAGTATCTATAGATCAGTGGGGCGGGTTATAGCCAGACTAAACTGTAAACAAGCCCCATCCAGAGAGCATGGCTGGCCCAACACCGCACATCCCAAACCATTTGATTCATCCTCTTCGAAAGGCTGGGAGAAAACTCCTCAACAGCTGCATGATGAATCCCCAATAAATCCACCACAACTGAAATCTTTGAATCGCACTGAGGAAGCAAGGATCCAGGTGGCTGGAGTGGAGTTTATTACAACACACACTTTCCAGACGACCAACACAACAAGAAAGACCCCTCTCCCCTCCCTCTTTCATGTCTCCTGATTTCAAAGGCAATCTGCAGGGAAGGAGACAGCACACAGAAGCAACAGCCTTTTGTTCATTGGTACTTTTGTATGAGAGAGACTGTGTTTTGTTTATGGGACAACACAGTGTTGCCACTAAGACTTTAATCAAACCTGTTTTCTAGAGTCAACCTTGAGTAACACCCCCTCTTCCACATTTGGTTCCCACTGAAAGAGCAACAGGAGGAGGAAGAAAGGAGGAGGGAAGTGTGGGAATGTCTCTACATCGTCGCTACATCAGGCAGCTCCTAAACATGGCTTTAAATTAAGGGAAAAGAAAACACAGACTAAAAAAAGGCAATCGCCTAACTATACTCCTGCCTGCTAATTTGTCCCCACTTGAAAAATGAGGAAAAAAATAGCAACAGCTTTAAATAAAACAACTTTAAAGTTAGAAAATGCCAGGCAGTGTGTATGGTAGAATACTTAAACAGAAGGGAGATTTAGGTCAACTCTGTTGCAGTTATACATACATCTAAACCATTGTGGGTGGAATCTGTGGAGCTCTGGAGCTCTGGCTGCTTTCATATTAGAGGGAAGCAGAAATTGAGAGCACCAAGTGTCTGGTTCTAGCTGGCTGGCTGGGATCGGACCAGTGACAGCTGGGGCTTGAAAGCCTTACATCTAAAGCCAGGGCTCAGTGCCACATGCTACATAGCAGTGCCGAGCTAAGTCCGTCTCTTCCTGTCCAAGCCCTCACTCTGAAACATCACCATCCTGAGCAAAACATTAAGCTTCTGCCAAATAGTTCCCTCTAAAACCATCTTCTCTTTAAAGTCTAAATCCAAAAGCAGAAGGGGTAGTGGAGAGAAGATGAGATGGCGAGGTGGTTGTATCTGTCTGTTGCCACGTCTGAGAGGAGAAGGGGTCACAGAGAGGGGGAGTTTCTCAGAGTTTCACAAGAACTGCATGAAGCATTCAAAACCAGATTTGCATGTTAATGTGTGTGATACCTTTTCGTGCAGTGGCAGACAGCGGTGTACCCTGAGCTCCAGTTTGACAATGGCGATAAAGTCACTCTCTTGTCGTTCATCCTCACTCGTGTTGCACAGAGACAAAGGGTGATACTGCAAAAATGTGTCAAGAGAGAACAAAATTACAAAAGCAAAATAGGACAATAACAGAAATTTTAAACAATACATATGCTGCTGTGTAGGATAAGTTTTTTGTGTGGAAGACAGAGAGGAATGCATCTTTTATAATGGCCAGTGCAGTAGGGTTTTATTTTTACAGTGCCAACCATGGCATTAACAAAACATAACAAAAAGTTATATAAAACCTTTTTTTCAGTGATTACAAAGTAATCCTAAAGAGCAAAAGAACCACTACAAAAGAAAAATTACAGCAAGTACAAGACACAGGCAGACAGATGGACATCATCATAATTTGACATCATCATCTTAATATACTTCGGTGGGACTCGGGAGGCAATGTTCACTCCCACTCCAAGTCTCAAGGACTGAAAGAATGAGAGATAACTTTTGGTAGGAATAATTGATCCCCTCTGAAAGAAAGGAAAGTCATGGCTGCTGAAAGGCTGCATTTAAGAGCTCAAGGGATAGCAGCATTATTTGCAAGTTACAGACATGCTGTCATGAGTACAACGGGTTGCATGGCAGTCGCTCCTAAAACACCCCCTTGCAACACTAATTTGCTCACATGACATCAGTAAGCACTCCCAGCAACACAGCGCTTCTAGATCAGTTCTTGTTACAACTCAAAGATCAGCTCAAAGCGCCCACTCTCTGGTCTCACCCACACCCCAGTGGAGTGGTCCCAACCTGCCTTGCCCTGCCCTGCGCAGGCCTGGCCCAGCATGGTTCAGACCCGGTGGGCCTCTTCATGTGGCTGTGGGCTAAGGTCATAAGGCTCCCCCTCATCTCACCCAGCGGAAATCCCTAAATTAAAAAGACCCAAGGGTGACATCAACAGTTGGCCTCCTGCTCCAGGGGAATTGACGTAATTTGCTGCAAAGGGCTGGTGCATGTCTATCAGGAGGAGGGAGAGGAAAGGAGAAAGAAAGAAGACTTGGGGAAACATGGTGGGGCGGGGAGCATGAAAGCAAACAACAAACAGTCAACAGGAAGGGTGGACCTTGTGTATAAAGATTGTGTATTGCAGTCTATTCACACACCACAAGTAATCAATAGGATATTTACTATGAGTGTGCATACAAGTGAAAACAACACTAATGAGAACCCGGCCAGCCAGTGCCCGCTGTACAAATATCATATGAGGAAAAGTATTCATGAGCTATAGACCAGCGATTTCCAACCAGGAGTAGTAGTGCGCAAGTGGGTAAGTAGAAAGATTCTGGAGTACCTAGATTCATTTGATGAAATACAATTTATGATTTGGGCAATAAAGTGTATCCACATATTTGTGTTAGGAGATGAATAAAATCCAAAAAGAATTTCAAATGTGATGTGATGCTGATCTTTAGCTACGTTACTGTCACAATAACCATTAAACTATTCAGCTACACTCACTGTACAGTACAGCTGTAACAACTTACAGCCATGTGTTACGATTGAGAGTGCAAGAAAGTTGGAAAGCAAGTAGGCAGATGAATCGAAATAGCTGGGTAAAAGTGTAAGATTTGAATCTTAGGCTTCAGTTACTTTATAAGCTTTAGTTATTTTTCATAACTTTAGTTTCCTGTAGTTACCTTTCATAACTACTTTTCATACCTTTATTTTCCTTGCTTATATATATTAAAACTGTTAGGTATTTTTAGTCAGATAGATATTGGATAGATACTTTATGTATTAGAAATGTTTAGTGGAGATAGGATGTCTAGTTAGACTGTTAAATGCTTAGTCATGCTTATGAGTTTCTACAGGGTACATCTGGTCAAGGATAACTAGAGAGAAGAGTTGATGACTGTCAGCAGACAGGGTGTTTAATATTATTATTATGACGTGTATAACTGTAGCCTTAGCCATAATATGTTCTTATGTTTAAGTCACGACATGTTACTAGAAGTCTGTGAGAATGTTTTTAGCTACACACCACTTAACCAACAGACACACACAGGTCTTCCATCTTACATCTTTCTGCGTGCATGGTGGAGGTGCTTGAGCGTGTAATGTTAATTTTACCTGTGATCCTTTGAATAAATCAGCACTGTTTTGAAGTTACTTGGACTGTCTCGTCTCTCAGAGTTAGCAACGGTAATACGAACCATACCCTACAAAACTGTATTGATGACTGTCAAATTCTACTGAGCTGGAACTTTGGAACTGTATATTGTAACCTTGTGGAGACATAATGTCTGCATCTTCATCTAAATCATCAACATGTCTCCTGGACCCCACCCCGACCAGGCTGCTCAAAGACGTCTTTCCCCTAATCAACACATCCATACTAGATCTGATTAACCTCTCTCTATTAAGAGGTTATGTTCCACAGGCTTTTAAACTTGCAGTAATTAAACCTCTACTCAAAAAACCTACTCTTGGCCCAGGTGTCCTAGCTAATTATAGACCAATATCCAATCTCCCATTTATTTCCAAAATCCTTGAAAAAGCTGTTGCAAAGCAGTTATGTGGCCACAAGAATGACTTGTTTGAGGATTTTTAGTCAGGATTTAGAGTCCATCATAGTACAGAAACCGCATTGGTGAAAGTCACCAATGATCTTCTCCTAGCCTCGGACAAAGGACTTGTCTCCATACTTGTCCTCTTAGATCTCAGTGCTGCTTTTGACACCATTGATCACAGCATCTTACTGCAGAGACTTGAACATGTTATTGGGATTAAAGGAACTGCACTAAGTTGGTTCAAAGCTTATTTATCAGAAAGATCTCAATTTGTTCATGTTAATGATGAATGTTCCACACAAACTGAAGTTAGTCACGGCGTTCCACAGGGCTCTGTGTTAGGTCCAATTCTCTTCACTTTATACATGCTCCCTTTAGGCAATATTATCAGGAAGCACAACATAAATTTCCATTGCTATGCAGATGATACTCAGTTATATTTATCTATGAAGCCAAATGAATCAGGTCAGCTGGTCAAACTTCAAGCATGTCTTAAAGACATAAAGGCCTGGATGACCTGCAACTTCTTACTTCTAAACTCTGACAAAACTGAAGTTATTGTGCTTGGGCCTGAAAACCTTAGAAATCTGCTGTCTAATCATATAGTTACTCTAGATGACATAGCCCTTGCCTCCAGTACTACTGTGAGGAACCTGTGAGTCATCTTTGATCAGAATATGTCCTTTAAATCACACATAA